>NC_068369.1:6380021-6572521 GCF_020536995.1 Dreissena polymorpha
GCCCACAGTTTTACTAGCCCGACCACGGATCTTACTAGACAATGTCTGTTTTTGTGCCTTAGTGTCGAACCTGAACTTGTAATAAGGCCGCAAAAAACCATGAAATTGTAAAATGATTTTCTCAAATGTTAACAAGCTTTAGGCTATTACGTCACAACCTTACCCTTTACACTTCAGAATGGAGGTAGAATTGACCTAAGTTTTTAGAATGGAGGTAGAATTGACCTTACCTTTTACACTTCAGAATGGACTTAGAAATGACCTAACCATTTACACTTCAGAATGGAGGTACAATTGACCTTACCCTTTACACTTCAGCATGGAAGTAGAATTGACCTTACCCTTTACACTTCAGAATGGAGGTAGAATTGACCTCACCCTTTACACTTCAGAATGGAGGTAGAATTGACCTTACCTTTGACACTTCAGAATGGACTTAGAATTGACCTTACCCTTAACACTTCAGAATGGAGGTAGAATTGACCTTACCCTTTACACTTCAGCACAGAGGTAGAATTTACCTTACTCTTTACACTTCAGAATGGAGTAGTATTGACCTTACCCTTTACACTTCAGAATGGAGGTAGAATTGACCTTACCTATTACTCTTCAGAATGGGCTTAGAATTGACCTTACCCTTTACACTTCAGTATGGAGGTAGAATTGACCTTACCCTTTACACTTCAGAATGGAGGTAGTATTTACCTTACTCTTTACACTTCAGAATGAGGGTAGAATTGACCTTACCTTTTACACTTCAGAATGGACTTAGAATTGACCTTACCCTTTACACTTCAGCATGGAGGTAGTATTTACCTTACTCTTTACACTTCAGAATGGAGGTAGGATTGACCCTACCCTTTACACTTCAGCATGGAGGTAGAATTGACCTTACCCTTTACACTTCAGAATGGAGGTAGTATTTACCTTACCCTTTACACTTCAGAATGGACTTAGAATTGACCCTACCCTTTACACTTCAGAATGGACTTAGAATTGACCTTACCCTTTACACTTCAGAATGGAGGTAGGATTGAGCACAGACTGGTGAACATCGAGAGACCCATCCTGCGTGTGCCCAACATTGCAATCCATCTCATGAGGGACATGATGAGAAGTTCTCGCCTAATAAGAATCCAATCTGTAAGCAAAACTTAGTTAATGTATGCCTTAAATGTCTTCCGAGAATCGCCTGTTCAGTCTGCACAGTCTTGACAGGAAGGCACTTTCTGCTTTTATGGAGTTTTTCAATAACTTCGTAGAAGACCAGGGCTCGTGGTATAGTTTCTGTGCTGGAGTCACAGGTTTTTGAGAAAATAGTTCTCTTACATTTTTAAAGTACTCTTTCCAAAATTAACAAGAGTGCCAAATTGTCACAAAATACGCCTGTTTGAACGCCTGGGTTCCATTGATTAGTGAAGGATGTCTTACATGTAGTAAAAAGTTGGCACAGAAATGAATTTGATAAAAGGGAAAGAAAAGTTATTGTAAGTGATTTTCTAAATTAATTACAGTATTTATCATTAATTATTTTTTCTGTGTCTGAGCTATTGTTGTCAGTCTTTGTCTGTTTATGTGCACAGTGTGTCATGTGTCAATTGTATAAGTAAATAAAACTCTAATGACCACGTTTGTTTTATCCAATATTTATAACACTTGTCCAGAATGTTATCTTGACAGTATCTAGGCCAACTTTGTATCTGGGTCATGTGTGTCAAAAAAACAGCTTATTTGCTAAAATCTTAGAGAAACCTCTTACAACTCTAAAAGCCATATTCGTAACATAATCTTGATAAAACTTGTTTTTTACTGTTATTATCCCCCGCCATAGGCGGAGGGATATTGTTTTGGCGTTGTCCGTCCGTCGTTTCGTCCGTTCATCTGTCCGTCCGGACCCATATCTTGAAAGTGCTTTGGCAGATTTCATTGAACCTTGGTATGAGTATGTATATAGATAAGAGAATGATGCACGCCAAATGGCATTGTACATTATCAGTTAATAACAGAGTTATGGCCCTTTGTATCTTGAAAAAATGCTTTTTTTATGTGTCCGGAGCCATAACTTGGAAGTGTTTTGGCGGATTTCATTGAAACTTGGTATGAGTATATATATGGATAAGTGAATGATGCACGCCAAATGGCATTGTACATCATCTGTTAATAACAGAGTTATGGCCCTTTGTATCTTGAAAATATGCTTTTTTGAGTGTCAAATATAATACTTTTGTGTCCAGCAGCATATTGGCGGGGGATATCAATTTAACGAATTTGCTTGTTGAATATTAAGATATAATTCAAGTCAAGTTCAAATCTGGGTCACATCCGTACACAAATTATGCCACTAGGTCAATTCTTAGAAATCCCACTTAAAAAGCATCATTTATGACTCAATCAGTAACTTCAAAGATTTTCAAATGTTTATGTTTACCAATAACAAGAAGCAAAGTGACATGGCTTTTGCAACCAGCATAAACCAGAACAGTCTGCAAGTAACTTGCAGTCTGTTCAGGTTTTATGCTGTTTGCTACTCATCAGTATCTAAGGATTGGAAAGAAAGCCGTTTTAACCAGGTTTTCCGAAGGAAAAAACTGGTTATTAGATTGGCGAATGCGGGCGGGCTGGCTGGCTGGCTGGCGGGCTGGCGGAATAAGCTTGTCCGGGCCATAACTATGTCCGTTCATTGTCAGATTTTAAAATCATTGGCATATTTGTTCACCATCAGTGGACGTGTGTCGCGCGAAATAATTACGTCGATATCTCCAAGGTCAAGGTCACACTTTGAGTTCAAAGGTCAAAAATGGCCATAAATGAGCTTGTCCTGGCCATAACTATGTCATTCATTGTGAGATTTTAAAATCATTTGGGCACATTTGTTCACCATCATGGGACGTGTGTCCCACGAAAGAATCACGTCAATATCTCCAATGTCAAGGTCGCCACGACTAAAAATAGATTTAAAAAAAAAAAAAAAAAATTACAAAGGGGGTTAATTTTTTTGGTCATTTCAAAAGTTCAGTTTGAGTTTTCTCCCTTTATCAGATTTTTTTTTCACAATGAAAACCTGGTTTTGTGACAATTTTGTCCCTTGTTAAAACTTGAATTTAGTAAGAAAGGTCTTTAAGTGAATCTAACATTCTATGGGACTAAAGAAGCGTAAAAATACACATCTAAGTGGTAAAGGGTTTAAGGCCAGGTTTGAATCTGGGTCAATTTGGGTCAAAACACTTAGTCACTAGATCAAGTCTTCAACAATTGGTGTACCTTGAATTCAGGTGAGCTCTTCAGGGCCATCATGGCTCTCTTGTTTATGTATGCGACACACGATATACTGGTCAAATTGAAGATCTTCAAACAAACAGTGTTTTAGTTTATAGATCGCTGGTTAAATTATATGTAGACAATTTGGTGCGGTTGGCGATGATGATGGCATTGTGGTCTAAAAGGAATGAGTGGGGATGAAGTTGGTGCCGTTGGAGGCAGTGATGAGTAAGTTGGAGTTGTTGATATTGGGGATGAGTTTATTGATGTCTTAGGGTTGGGGATGACAAATGGTGTTTTTTATAGAGTTTATTTCAGTATTTCATACTTTTTTAGAACTTGATATTATATGTCATATATTATTATATGTTAAGTGTTTTACATGAGTTTGACATTCTTGTTACTATTTACAAACTTTTCAGCAACAACATCCTACATTAAAAATATTCACCATCAAACAATTGTTTATTTCCACTAACACAACCAACCCGGATGCCGACCTTAATATCTCTTTTTTGATGATGCATAAAGATTTGGATCATTTGAAGGTCATTATTAAAGGGGTTTGAAACTTGTTTCTTTTATACCTTATGATAAAATAATACATTTCTGCAGTGAAAGAACAGCAATGAAAATAAACAAGTTGTTATTTCACCGGTGAAAATAACAAATTTTCGAAACTCCTTTTTCTATTTTAAGATTATTAGCTCACTTGAGCACAACGTGCTCATGGTGAGCTTTTGTGATCGCCTGTCGTCCGTCGTGCATCGTCAATGTTTTGCCTTGTGAACACTCTAGAGGCCACATTTATTGCCGGATCTTCATGAAATTTGGTCAGAACATTTGTCCCATGGATACCTCGACTGAGTTCGAAACTGGGTCATGCTGGGTCAAAAACTAGGTCACTAGGTCAAAAAAAAGGAAAACCTTGTGAACACTGTAGAAGTCACATTTGATGCCCAATCTTCATGTTACTTTGTCAAAATGTTTGTCTAAATGATATGTTGGTTGAGTTCAAAAATGGTTCCGGTATGTTGAAAAAACATGGCCGCCAGGGGGCGGGGCAGTATTCCTTATATGGCTATAGAGAAACCTTGTGAACACTCTAGAAGTCACAATTTTTGCCCAATCATCATGAAACTTGGTCAAAACATTGGTTTTATTGATATCTCAGACGAGTTTGAAAATGGTCCAGATCGGTGATAAAACATGGCCGCCAGGGGGGGCGGGGCAGTTTTCCTAATATGGCTATAGTAAAACCTTGTTAACACTCTAGAGGCCACATTTATTGTCCAATCTTCATGAAACTTGGTCAGAAGATTTGTCTCAATGATATCTTGGATGATTTAGAAAATGGTTACGTTGCTTGTAAAACATGGCTGCCAAGGGGCGGGGAATTTTTCCTTATATGGCTTTAGTAAAACCTTGTGAACACTCTAGAGGCCACATTTATTGTTCAATATTCATGAAATTTGGTCAAAAGATTGGTCTCAATGATATCTTGGATGAGTTCGAAAATGGTTACGTTTGCTTGAAAAACATGGCTGCCAAGGGGCGGGGCATTTTTCCTTATTTGGCTATAATAGCTATAGTAAAATCTTGTTAACACTCTAGAGGCCACATTTATTGTCAGATCTTCATGAAACTTGGTCAGAAGATTAATCTCAATAATATTGTGGACGAGTTCAAAAATGATGCTGGTTAGTTGAAAAACATGGCCGCCAGGGGGCGGGGCATTTTCCTTATATGGCTAGAGTAAAAACCTTGTTAACACTCTAGAGGCCACATTTATTTTCCGATCTTCATGAAACTTGGTCAGAAGATTTGTCTTAATGATATCTTGGATGAGTTCGAAAATGGTTTCGGTTGCTTAAAAAACATGGCCACCAGGGGGCGGGGCATTTTTCCTGATATGGCTATATATCATGCTTTAGTAAAACCTTGTTAACACTCTAGAGGCCACATTTATTGACCAATAATCATGAAACTTGGTCAGATGATTTGTCCCAAAGATATCTTGGATGAGTTTGAAAATGGTTCCGGTTGATGGAAAAACATGGCCGCCAAGGGGGCGGGGCATTTTTCCTTATATAGCTATAGTTAAACCTTGTTAACACTCTAGAAGTAATATTTATTGTACAATCATCATGAAACTTTGTCAGAAGATTTGTCCTAATGATATTATGGACATGGTTGAAAATGGTTCCAGTTGCTTGAAAAACATGGCCACCAGTGGGCGGGGCATTTTTCCTTATATGGACTTATGAATCTTCATGAAACTTTGTCAGTATATTTGTTTAAATGATATCTTGGATGTGTATGAAAATGGTTCTGGTCTGTTGAAAAACGTGGCTGGAAGGGTGTTCACTAGTCATGAAAGTTGGTAAGAACATTTTGTTCTAATGACATCTTGGGCTGCACAGAACAGGTCAGTTCCTTTGAATCTCAGGTGAGCAACTTTGAGCCTTTCAGGCCCTCTTGTCATAAATAATTTTTATATATTTTCTATGATCACGAGTGAATTAAAATCGACATTCCACCGAATCCAACAAATTTTCTTTTTATTTTATGCTTTTTCACCGTTAATTTACATTGTAAAAGAGTTTAACTGGAGAATTTCGCTGGTATAATAACGTCATTTCGTAACACTAATGACGTCATTTTGTGTTTTGAAATGCATTGAGGCACGCACAGGAAAAAATGGTAACTGTTCAGCGAAAGGGAAACAGCTGTTAATTATTTTCTTGAAAAAGGGGCATAAAAGAAACAGAAATTTGGTCATGTCAGTGTAAGATCGTTTGTTATTTCATTCTGATCAGAGCAAAATAATATTTTCTATGATCACTCGTGAAATAACAAACGATCTTACACTGACATGAACAAATATCCTCTATGTATCATTAAAATAAACTTGATGGAAAAGTTTGTTTGACAAGGCTATACCCATATGTTTGAGATTATATTGAAAACATAGATTTTTTTAATATGTCTGTTTTAATCCACATGTTTAAAATTTTAGTTAAATTAGTGTGATTTCTACATTGGGTGCACGACTGCAGGTAGTATATGCAATTGATGTTTGTTTTTTAATTGATGCAAAGCATTTACACACATTTTTTTATGATGCAAATTTTATATTTGATAATGAAAGGGAAGTCTGTGTACTGCTATCATTTTAAAATACTTTGACAAGACATGTACATGCAACTTTGGAGATTAACCAGATAGCCCAAATAATTGAGTGCAAAATAGCCCCAATAATTGATTGCACATTAGCCCAAATAATTGAGTGCACAATAGCCCCAATAATTGAGTGCACATTAGTCTAAATAATGTAGTGCACAATAGCCCCAATAATTGAGTGCACAATAGCCCCAATAATTGAGTGCACAATAGCCCCAATAATTGAGTGCACAATAGCCCCAATAAATGAGTGCACAACACATCAAATAGTCATTTCATCATGTAAGTTATATAAATCTTTAGGCAAGAGGGGAAGCAGTTTACTATATGAGAATGTACCTAATGGCATAGCCTTTGATCAATTTGCCTCGAATAATTTTTATGCTCCCCCAAAATTTTATTTTGGGGGGGAGCATATAGTTGCTGCTTCGTCTGTCCGTGTGTGCATCTGTCTGTCTGTCTGTCTGTCTGTCCGTCCGTGCACAATTTTTGTCTGGGTTATTTCTCAGCAACTAATGACCCGAATTCAATGAACCTTATGGGAAGCTTCACTACCAAGAGGAGATGTGCATATTATCAGCGGGTTCTGGTCGTATGATTTTTCACAGAGTTATGGCCCTTTGAAATTTTTGAAATTTTCCATTAACTGTACATATAGTGCAATTCTTGTCCGGGCTATTTCTCAGCAACTAATGACCGAAATTCAATGAAACTTTATGGGAAGCTTCACTGCCAAGAGGAGATGTGCATATTATCAGCGGGTTCTGGTCGGATGATTTTTCACAAGAGTTATGGCCCTTTGAAATTTTCTATAAAAAAATTCTTGTACCCCCAAACTACTGTGCCCTCAAGAAGTTTCCTTTTATCTGAATATATAGTGCAATATTGTGACAAAAAAAAACCTTTGGGGAGCATCACCCGTCTCCGACGTTTTTTTGTTTTTTATAGCACAAAAAGACTACCAATAAAGCCAAATATCGCCTTTTCAATTAAGTATCCCTTCCTGTTCTTGCTAGAATCCCAGTGTTGGCGACGACTGTACAATCCCAACTGAACGGTGGAGGTGGGAGCTGTGATGCGTCCAAAACTGAAGAAAGCAAATCAGTTAATCAGGTTTTGTAGAGATGAGACTTTTATTAGCAATTATTACTTAAAATGTGTTACATACTCTCATATATACGGGCTGTGCTCTGTGGTAAAGGGGTTTGATGCATGTGCGTTAAGTGTTGTCCCAGATTAGCCAGTGCTGTCTGCACATTCAAATCAGGGACAACAATTTCCGCCTAAACTAGATTTTCATCATTTATGCTATGAAGAGAATTTCTTTAAACGAAAAATACCATAAAAGCGGAAAGTGTCGTCCCTGATTAACCTGTGCAGACTGCACAGGCTAATGTGGGATGACACTTTACGCACATGCATTGAACCCCCTTTTCACAGAGCATATATATAATTTATTTATTTATATGTGTATGTCCTTCAGAGTGATAAGCACCAAGCGCTGCTGGTCCAGCTGTTGTGTGGGGAACTACAGGTGAAGCCAGAACAGCTGCTCGACTTTGACCTTCACCTTGCAGACACTCAACCTGCTGTACGTACTGGTCATGGAGATGCTTATTGTCCCCTACCGGTGAAACCTGAGGGGACCTATGGTTTGCGCTCTGTCTGTCAGTCTGTCTGTCAGTCTGTCACACTTTTCTGGATCCTGCAATAACTTTCAAAGTTCTTCATATTTTTCATGAAACTTGAAACATGGACAGATGGCAATATGGAGATTATGCACGTCAATTCATTTTGTTCCTACGTCAAGAATTCTGGTTGCTTTGGCAACAAATACTGACAATGGTGGAGTTTCACCGGTAGGGGACCATATTGCTTCGCAATCTCTTGTTAGCTTACCATGTCACGAAGTGACATGGTGAGCTTATGTGACCGTGTGATGTCCGGCATCCGTTGTGTGTGCGTGTGTGCGTCCGTCTGTCAACAATTTGTTTGTGTAGACAGTAGAGGTCACAGTTTTTCCAATCTTTATGAAATTTGGTCAGAATGTTTATCTTGATGAAATCTGGGTTGGGATTGTATTTGGATCATCTGGGGTCAAAAACTAGGTCACTAGGTCAAAAACTAGGTCACATAATAGGTCAAATAATAGAAAAACCTTGTGTAGACAAAAGAGATCGCAGTTTTCATCCAATCTTTATGAAATTTGGTCAGAATGTTTATCTTGATGAAATCTGGGTTGGGATCGTATTTGGGTCATCTGGGGTCAAAAACTAGGTTACTAGGTCAAATAATTGAAAAATCATCAAACTAGGTCAAATAATAGAAAAACCTCGTGTAGACAATAAAGGTCGCAGTTTTCATCCAATCTTTATGAAATTTGGTCAGAATGTTTATCTTGATGAAATCTGGCTTGAGAATGTATTTGGGTCATCTGGTGTCAAAAACTAGGTCACTAGGTAAAAAACTAGGTCAAATAATAGAAAAACCTTGTGTAGACAATAGAGGTCGCAGTTTTCATCCAATCTTTATGAAGTTTGGTCAGAATGTTTATCTTGACTAATGGGATTGTTTACCCTCGGGACTTCGGTTATAAACCATTGCCTGAGCACACTGCTAAACATAGAACTCTGTATAAAAAAGCCGAAAACGGCCATAAAATGGACAGCCCGATTTTACTGGGCTGTACCATTGATATAAATAGAAAAATTTGCAGTGTTAGTGCGGTGCCTTAATAAAAATCTATTAGTTTAAAAATATCTGACCCTTATAAGAAGCGTTAAAAAGACGCAGTACTTTACAATGCCTAACGCTGTTTGTTTATCTTGATGAAATCTGGGTTGGGATTGTATTTGGGTCATCTGAGGTCAAAACTAGGTCACTGGGTCAAATAATAGAAAAACCGTCAACAATTTGTTTGTATAGACAGTAGAGGTCACCGTTTTCATCCAATCGTTATGAAATTTGGTCCGAATGTTTATCTTGATGAAATCTGGGTTGGGATTGTATTTGGGTCATCTGGGGTCAAAAACTAGGTCACTAGGTCAAAAACTAGGTCACTAGGTGAAATAATAGAAAAACCTTGTTTAGACAATAGAGGTCGCTGTTTTCATCCAATCTTTATGAAATTTGGTCAGAATGTTTATCTTGATGAAATCTTGGTTGGGATTGTATTTTGGTCATCTTGGTTCAAAAACTAGGTCACTAGGTCAAATAATAGAAAAACCTTGTGTAGACAATAGATGTCACAGTTTTCATCCAATCTTCATGAAATTTGGTCAGAATGTTTGTCTTGATGAAATCTGGGTTGGGATTGTATTTGGGTCACCTGGGGTCAAAAACTAGGTCAATAGGTCAAATATTAGAAAAACCTTGTGTAGACAATAGAGGTCACAGTTTTCATCCAATCTTTATGAAATTTGGTGAGAATGTTTATCTTGATGAATACTGGGTTGGGATTGTATTTGGTTAGTCAGGTGAGCAATTCAGGGCCATCATGGCTCTCTTGTTTTTACTGTTATATACAAAATAATTGAGTGTGCTATATTTGTATACATGCCATGTGACTAGTAGCCATATTTCATTTATGCCATATTACATGTATGCCATATTACTGGTTAGCCATATTACATGTATGCCATATTAGGGGTATGTCGTATTACCAGTATGCCATATTACATGTATGCCATATTACTGGTTAGCCATATTACTAGTATGCCATATTACGGGTATGTCAGATTACCAGTATGCCATTTTACTAGTATGCAATATTAATGATATCCATATGTGATATTAACAATATGTCAAATTTCATAATATATCACGATGTAACGTGTGGTTTTGCTGAAATGCCAATCGCTCAGTTTTGATCATTTAACATGTTTTTTTATGTCCCCCACCACTACAGTGGGGGACATATTGTTTTTGCCCTGTCTGGTGGTCTGTCTGTTGGTTTGTTTGCCCAAACTTTAACATTTTGCAATAAATTTTGCTATATTGAAGATAGCAACTTCATATTTGGCATGCATGTGTATCCCGTGAAGCTGCACATTTTGAGTGGTGAAATGTCAAGGTCATCCTTCAAGGTCAAAGGTCAAAAAAACTAAATCAAAGCGACGCAGAAGGGGACATAGTGTTTTTGACTAACACATTTCTTGTTTTAAATAGTGTTTATATCAAAAGGTGTCAAAGGAAGTTTTGAATGTGCAAATATGCAACTGGAGCAAAGTAGTTGTGTTCCCATTTAATGAAAAGAACTGCAAACCACTAAAAAGTTAAATTGAACAAAAAACTGAACTTACAATAGTCTTGGGTGACAAGAGCATGCATTTAGCCCCCTTTTCCCAAAACGCAGCTCACTTCAAGCCCATTTTATGTGTTGCAGGTGATTGGAGGAGTTCTGGATGAGTTCATCTTTTCTCCAAGACTGGACAACCTGCTCAATGCATACACTTCAACTGTGGTACGTATAGGTGGGACAACGTGCTCAATGTATACACTGCAACTGTGGTACGTAAAGGTGGGACAACGTGCTCAATGCAAACACTTCAACTATGGTATGTATAGGTGGGACAACCTGCTCAATGCATACACTGCAATTGTGGTACGTATAGGTGGGATAACCTGCTCAATGCATACACTGCAACTGTGGTACGCATAGGTGGGACAACTTGCTCAATGCATACACTGCAACTGTGGTATGTATAGGTGGGACAACTTGCTCAATGCATACACTGCAAATGTGGTACGTATAGGTGGGACAACCTGCTCAATGCATACACTTCGACTATGGTACATATAGGTGGGACAACCTGCTCAATGCATATACTGCAACTGTGGTACATATAGGTGGGACAACCTGCTCAATGCATACACTGCAACTGTGGTACGTATAGGTGGGACATCCTGCTCAATGCATACACTGCAACTGTGGTACATATAGGTGGGACAACCTTCTCAATACATACACTGCAACTGTGGTACGTATTGGTGAGACATCCTGCTCAATGCATACACTGCAACTGTGGTATGTATAGGTGGGACAACCTGCTCAATGCATACATCGCAACTGGGGTAATTATAGGTGGAACAACCTGCTCAATGCATACACTTCAACTATGGTACATATAGGTGGGACAACCTGCTCAATGCATACACTTCAACTATGGTACATCTAGGTGGGACAATCTGCTCAATGCATACTCTGCAACTGTTGTACGTTGCAAAGTGGTAGCTGGCAAAAAATAAAAGTTAGCCATGTGTAGCATTCTTAGTAGACAGTGCTTAATACAATTGCGTAAAGTGTTGTCCAAAAGCAGCCTGAGCAGTCCTCACAGGCTTATGAGGGAGGACACTTTCTGCTTTTATGGGATTTTTTTGTTTTTAGCAAAATTCCTGTTCAGGTGGAAAGTGTAGTCCTTGGTTAGTCTGTGTGATTGCACAGGCTTATAGTCCTTGGTTAGTCTGTGAAATTGCACAGGCTAATAGTCCTTGGTTAGTCTGTGGGATTGCACAGGCTAATAGTCATTGGTTAGTCTGTGGGATTGCACAGGCTAATAGTCCTTGGTTAGTCTGTGGGATTGCACAGGCTTATAGTCATTGGTTAGTCTGTGGGATTGCACAGGCTAATAGTCCTTGGTTAGTCTGTGGGATTGCACAGGCTTATAGTCATTGGTTAGTCTGTGGGATTGCACAGGCTAATAGTCCTTGGTTAGTCTGTGGGATTGCACAGGCTTATAGTCATTGGTTAGTCTGTGAAATTGCACAGGCTAATAGTCCTTGGTTAGTCTGTGGGATTGCACAGGCTAATAGTCATTGGTAAGTCTGTGGGATTGCACAGGCTAATAGTCCTTGGTTAGTCTGTGGGATTGCACAGGCTTATAGTCATTGGTTAGTCTGTGGGATTGCACAGGCTTATAGTCATTGGTTAGTCTGTGGGATTGCACAGGCCAATAGTCCTTGGTTAGTCTGTGGGATTGCACAGGCTTATAGTCATTGGTTAGTCTGTGGGATTGCACAGGCTAATAGTCCTTGGTTAGTCTGTGGGATTGCACAGGCTAATCTTGGATAACACTTTTTTTTCCAGAATAAGGCTCATAAATAATCCTAATTGTATAATCATATTTTGGTCATAGTGGCAGCAATATGGTACTTCTGAGATGTCCTCTGTTGGATTTTCATTTTGTGTTTTTTTTAACCAAGTAAATTTTATGAGTAATGCATGATAACATTACATGCATTTAAATGTTTTCTTATTTTTGAATGCTTATGCTGTAAGACTTCCAGGAACTGAAAATGCTTTTGTTATACCCCCACAAACGAAGTTTAGGGGGGTATATTGGAGTGAACTTGTCTGTCGGTCAGTCGGTCGGTCTGTCTGTCGGTCCGTATTAAGTGTCGGCTCTCTAATTCAAGTAGTTTTCATCCGATCTTCACCAAACTTGGTCAGAAGTTGTATCTACATGATGTCTAAGCCAAGTTCGAACATGGGCCTTGCCGGGTCAAAAACTAGGTCACGGGGTCACTTGGTACGTTTTAAACATTCAGCATGTTGTCCGCTCTCTAATTCAAGTAGTTTTCATCCGATCTTCACCAAACTTGGTTAAAAGTTGTATCTAGATGATCTTAAGGCCAAGTTCAAACATGGGCCTTGCCGGGTCAAAAAGTAGGTCACGGGGTCATACGTTTTTTAGCTCATCTATTTTTTGAAAAAAAATTATGAGTTATTGTCATCACCTTGGCGTCTGCGTCGGCGTCAAGTTAAGTTTTGCTATTAGGTCCACTTTTCTCATAAAGTATCAATGCTATTGCATTCAAACTTGTAACAGTTACTAACTATCGTGAGGAGACTGGGCAGGCAAAGTTAAATAATTCTGGCTTGCATTTTGACAGAATTATGTGCCCTTTTTATACTTAGAAAATTGAAAATTTTGGTTAAGTTTTGTGTTTAGGTCCGTTTTATTCCTTAAGTATCAAAGCTATTGCTTTCATACTTGCAACACTTACTAACTATCATAAGGGGACTGTGCAGGCAAAGTTATGTTACTCTGACTGGCGTTTTGACAGAATTATGTGCCCTTTTTATACTTAGAAAATGGAAAATTTGGTTAAGTTTTGTGTTTAGGTCCACTTTTTTCCTAAAGTATCAAAGCTATTGCTTTCATACTTGCAACACTTACTAACTATCGTAAGGGGACTGTGCAGGCAAAGTTATGTAACTCTGACTGGCGTTTTGACGGAATAATGGGCCCTTTATACTTGAAAATTTGGTTAAGTTTTGTGTTTTGTTCCACTTTACCCCTAAAGTATCATAGATATTGCTTTCATACTTGGAACACTCGCAAACTATCATAAGGGGACAGTAAAGGACAAGTTGCATAACACTGTTTGTCATTTTTACGGAATTATGGCCCTTTTTTGACTTTGAATATATGGTTACATTTTTGTGTTTAGATCCACTTTACTTCTAAAGTATCAAGCCTATTGCTTTCAAACTTCAAATACTTTAATGCTATCATGAGGGTACTGTACCTGGCAAGTTGAATTTTACCTTGACCTTTGAATGACCTTGACTCTCAAGGTCAAATTATTTAATTTTGCTAAAATTGCCATAACTTCTTCATTTATGATTAGATTTGTTTGATACTTTGACAAAACAACTCTTACCTGACATACCACAATAGACTCCACCCAAACCATCCCCAACGCCCCCCCCCCCCAATTTTTTTTTTAAAAGATCATCTAATAAATGACCACCACACCCTCACACTATACCCACCCCTAAAAAATAATTTTTATGCTCCCGGTAGGGTGGAATATAGCAGTTGAACTGTCCGTCAGTATGTCAGTCAGTCTGTCTGTCCGTCCGAAAAAAACTAACATTGGCCATAACTTTTTCACTTTTGAAGATAGCAACTTGATATTTGGCATGCATGTGTATCTCATGGAGCTGCACATTTTTAGTGGTGAAAGGTCATGGTCATCCTTCAAGGTCAAATGTCAAATTTATGGCATCTGTGCGTCCGAAAACTTTAACATTGGCCATAACTTTTTCTATATTGAAGATAGCAACTTGATATTTGGCATGCATGTGTATCTCATGGAGCTGAACATTTTGAGTGGTGAAAGGTGAAGGTCAAGGTCATCCTTCAAGGTCAAATGTCAAATATATGGTGTCTGTCCGTCTGAAAATTTTAACATTGGCCATAACTTTTTTATCCCCGCCGAAAAATTTTCGGACGGGAGATAGTAATTGGTCCTGTCCGTCTGTCCGTCCGGCTGAAACTTTGTCCGGAGAATAACTCCAAATCTATTCAATGGATTTACTTTAAACTTAGAATATAAACAGATGGCAACTAGGAAAAGTGCAGTGACCAAGAACCATAACTCTATCTACCTTAGTTTTTTAATTATCTCCCCTTTTATATGATTTTAAAGTACATTTTTGTCCGGAGCATAACTCTAAATCTACTGAAGGGATTTACTTAAAACTTGAAATATACACAGATGGCAACTAGGAGAAGTGCAGTGACCAAGAACCACAACTCTATCTACCTTAGTTTTTGAATTATCTCACCTTTTATATGATTTTAATGTAAATTTTTGTCCAGAGCATAACTCTAAATCTACTGAAGGGATTTACTTGAAACGAGAAATATTAACAGATGGCAACTAGGAGAAGTGCAGTGACCAAGAACCACAACTCTATCTACCTTAGTTTTTTAATTATCTCCCCTTTATATAATTTTAAAGTACATTTTTGTCCAGAGCATTATTCTAAATCTACTGAAGGGATTTACTTGAAACTTGAAATATAAACAGATGGCAACTAGGAGAAGTGCAGTGACCAAGAACCATAACTCTATCTACCTTAGATTTTGAATTATCTCCCCTTTTATATAATTTTAAAGTTATTTTTTGTCTGGAGCATAACTCTAAATCTACTGAAGGGATTTACTTGAAACTTGAAATATAAACAGATGGCAAGTAGGAAAAGTGCAGTGACTAAGAACCATAACTCTATCTACCTTAGTTTTTGAATTATCTCCCCTTTTATATAACTTTAAAGTAAATTCTGTCCGGAGCATAACTCTAAATGTACTAAAGGGATTTACTTGAAACTTGAAATATAAACATATGGCAACTAGGAGAAGTGCAGTGACCAAGAACCATAACTCTATCTACCTTAGTTTTTGAATTATCTCCCCTTTTTTATACGCCCGTATAAATACGGGACGTATTATGTGAAACCCCTTGGCGGCGGGCGGGCGGCGGGCGGGCGGCGGGCGGAAGGCATCACTTTGTCCGGACTCTAATTCAAATTGTATTCATCGGATCTTCACCAAACTTGGTCAGCAGTTGCATCTAGTTGATATCTAGGCCAAGTTCGAATATGGGTCATGCCGGGTCAAAAACTAGGTCATAGGGTCAATAAGTGCATTTTCAAAGGGGCCACTTTGTCCGGACTCTATTTCAAATTGTATTCATCCGATCTTCACCAAACTTGGTCAGCAGTTGCATCTAGTTGATATATAGGCCAAGTTCGAATATGGGTCATGCCGGGTCAAAAACTAGGTCATAGGGTCAATTAGTGCATTTTCAACGGCGCCACTTTGTCCGGACTCTAATTCAAATTGTATTCATCCGGTCTTCACCAAACTTGGTCAGAAGTTGTATCTAGACAATATCTAGGTCAAGTTCGAATATGGGTCATGCTGGGTCAAAAACTAGGTCACAGGGTCACTTAGTGCATTTCAAGCATTTAGCATGGTGTCCACTCTCTAATTGAAGTAGTTTTCATCCAATCTTCACCAAACTTGGTCAGAAGTTGTATCTAGACAGTATTTAGGTCAAGTTGGAATATGGGTCATTCCAGGTCAAAAACTAGGTCACAGGGTCACTTAAACCATTTCAAGCATTTAGCAAGTGCTCTCTAATTGAAGTAGTTTTCATCCGATCTTCACCAACTTTGGTCAGAAGTTGTGTCTAGACAATATCTACATGTAGGTCAAGTTCAAATATGGGTCTTGCCAGGTTAAAAACTAGGTCACGAGGTCCCGTAGTGCATTTCAAGCATTTAGCATGGTGTCTGCTCTCTAATTGAAGTAGTTTTCATCAGATCTTCACCAACTTTGGTCAGAAGTTGTGTCTAGATGATATGTAGGTCAAGTTCAAATATGGGTCATGGTAAAGTTATCAAGTTGTCCAAAGTCTTAAAACGGGCGTATCTTGTGACAGTTTGGCACTCTTGTTTAATTTTAAAGTAAATTTTTGTCCGGAGGGAGCATAACTCTAAATCTACTGAAGGGATTTACTTGAAACTTCAAACTTAAACAGATGGCAACTAGGAGAAGTGCAGTGACTAAGAACCATAACTCTACCTACCTTAGTGTTTGAATTATATCCCTTTATTTAAATTCAAAGTAAATTTTTGTCCGGAGCATAATGAATTATCTCCCTTTATTTTTTTTAACAAATATTATTGTACTCTCTCAAACAAATGTTGTCATACAAGCAAACACATTTCCGCGGGGATTGGGCACTACTGTGACAAGCTCTTGTTAATATTGAAGATAGCAACTTGATATTTGGCATGCATGTGTATCTCATTAGCTGCACATTTTGAGTGGTGGAAGTTCATGGTCAAGGTCATCCTTCAAGGTAAAATTAATTTTTTTAAATTCAAAGCGGCGTTCTCATGAAGCTGCACATTTTGAGTGGTGGAAGTTCAAGGTCAAGGTCACCCTTCAAGGTCAAGGTCATCCTTCAAGGTCAAAGGTCAAAAAAAATCAAAGCGGCATTATCATGAAGCTGCACATTTTGAGTGGTGGAAGTTCAAGGTCAAGGTCATCCGTCAAGGTCATCCTTCAAGGTCAAAGGTAAAAAAAATAATTCAAAGCGGTGTTATCATGAAGCTGCACATTTTGAGTGGTGGAATTCAAGGTCAAAGTCATCCGTCAAGGTGAAGGTCATCCTTCAAGGTCAAAGGTCAAAAAAAAATATTTCAAAGTGGCGTTCTCATAAAGCTGCACATTTTGAGTGGTGGAAGTTCAAGGTCAAGGTCATCCTTCAAGGTCAAAGGTAAAAAAAAAAAAAAAAAAAAATTCAAAGTGGTGCAATAGGGGGCATTGTGCAGGCCTGATAATTTTCCGGCCTGGGCCGGATTTCCGGTTTTTAAATTTGCTCAGAACTGATTTTGAGATTCACGCAAATCCGTTGAGAAATTTTGGAGGGGGGGGGGGGCGAGCTACCTTTTTACGACAAGGGTTCTCGGAGATACCTTGGAGAATCTGGACCGGTAGCCGGTAAATATACCGCACCGATCAATGGCCGATAAACGCTTATGACGTCATGTTAGTTTTTCAGGCTTTCAAGTAACTCGGATACATGAAGAAAATTTTACGGAAAATTTTGAATTTTGGCGAACTAAAACGAGCAGCAGCAAATTGTATCTTCAATCGCATTATTTCTTCAGGAAAGTTTGTTTAAATTAATATTATCTATGTAGCAGGAAGAGTTTTGTTTCTGTCTTAGACAGAAACAAGCATCCATGACGAATATGCCTACATTATTCAGAAATGACATGTCACGATCATTTAAAGTTTCATGATTGACTCGTGAAAGTTTGAATTGATAATGCTATTATATTTTTGAGAGCGTTTAATATTTGAAGAAATATAATGTCACGGCATGAATGTCATGGCTGCAGTCCCAACCTCTTCCTTTTCTCTGCCTTTTCCCTGCTTTGCTGGCCATGCACTTTGATGCTGATTGGGACTGGTCCTATTAAAACCATTTGTCCAGAAATTATGAGCCCAGCAGCATCAGGTGTCACTGATAAAAACACAGATTAGAAGGGGAAATCATGCCCAATTTTTCAATTTAATGGAAACTTTTTTTAATTTTTAATTGATCCGTGATTTTTTTTTGCATCTGCTTAGCATAGTTGCCACTGTCTGTGTATGCTCTGTAATATTTGTTTACACCTCTTATTTACTTACAAGAATTTTAGTGGATATTTTATTTTTCTATAAACATCTAGAAGCAAATTCGTATTTATTTGAAACTTAATTTAAAAGAAATGAGTGGATATTTTATTTCCTAAAAAAATATCTGACTTAAGCAGACAATTCTAAACTTTTTAAATTACCACATCTGATGTTATAATATCATTCATAATAGTTTTATGTATATTTGCCTTATTAAAAGCATCGGGCCAATCAGCAGTGAAGTATTTTGCCAGAGCAGATGTACTGTATAGTCCAGTCCAGGCTAAAATGGTGCAAAACATTACAAACGCCAGTGGAGAATACAGTCACATAATTCAGAGGAAGAAACAGGAGAAAGACCAGGTCAGCAATGAACTGACCATTAACACACAAAAGCCACCCTCCAAAAGAACAGCCATGGATATGATCAGCCACCTAGCTAAAAGACAGAGGCAAGACCATGTTGACAAACTTGACAGTGTACAGACTGGTGGGAACAAGGAATGAACATCAGAAAAAGCCATTTGATATAAACAAATAGAAAGATTAAGTAATCACTCATTTTTCAAAGGCATCATATGATTTCAAGATGCAATTAGTTTGCCATTGGTTTGAGATTGATGCTATCAATGTATAAAGTGTACATCACCTTAGTTAATTAGTTACAAGTTTATCAAGTGTTTGAACAATTGTTGTTAAATATTGAAATAATTAGATGTGTTCCTTTATTCTTTATCTAGTCATTTATTGATAACGCAAGTGTTGGAAGTGTTCAGCCTCTGGACTAGTCATTCATTTAATTAGATCAATGTGCTATCGATGTAGTTATCTTGTGTACATAACCTAAGGACAAAATGTATGTTACAAGTTTATCAATTGTTTTAATTGTTGTTGTTTTGTATTGAAATACTCAAATGTTCCTTGTCTTCTTGTTAACAACTGAAAGTCATTTCTTGATATTATAAGCGTTCAACTCTTTTGACTAGTGTTGCTTTGAATTACAACTATGTGCAATCAATGAATGCAGTGTACATAACCCTTGTACATTTCAAAAAAAGTCAATGGGTTTAACTATTTCGTTTTGTTTTGAAAGAGCGTTCAATTAACTTGGACTCTTTTTAACAAGTCTTTTAATGAAACATAGCAAAGTAGCTCAAATATTAATACTACAAGTATATGCACTTAAATATTGAAATTGCTTTCATATTTATTTTTTAAAGGATATGATGTACCTCAATTTTGTATTAGTAATATATTGAAATAATGAGCCTTCAGCTCTTTTAACTAGTCATGCATTGAATTGCACTCATTATGTAGCTCTGCTTCAACTCTTACCTAGGTAGTCAAATTATAAGTAAACATTGTGCAGCTATATTTCAACAAATGAAACTGTTTTAACTAGTCATATATTGAATTATATGTGTCATTGTGTATCTAAACTTTTTATGCTGTTGGTTGGAAATATACTTGAATAACTTGACAATGTGTTACTTGTATGACTTAATTATGATAGTTTAGTTTTTTTGGGTGCAAGGAACATGAATGTTTATTAAATTTAGATCAAGTACATTGTCTTAAAACAAATCATTTTTTTATCAGAAGTAAATGATTTATGTTTATTTTAATGAGAGAATGATACTGAATTTATTTTTATCAGAAACAGAGCCCCCAACACCCAAAAGCAGTTATGTGCCAAAGATGTAAGATATGTGTCAGACAGCATTGATTTTCAGATATAAAATAGATTAATCATTCAGATTCTAAAGGCTTTCTGAGAGCCTGACAAATAGGTTTTAGAATGCTCAAAATCGTTTTCGTCCGGGGGGCTACGCCCCCCTTGCCCCCCTACCAGGGCGTTGCCCCTAGACCCCCTTGGGGACCTAGGCGGCCCCCAAACCCCCGGCCAAAGTTTTTCAGGCCTGGCCTTCAGCCCTTAATATCAGACCTGATTGTGTTTCTGACGAACACATCTCTTGTGTTTTTTTTCAAACATTGTTAAAAAACACAAATATTTATTTTTATAATTTTATTTTTGAAATACCGTCCAACCATCCCACCCAAGAATCCCCCCACCCACCCCCAAAAAAAATAATTTTTTTTTTGCATTTTTTTGGCAGTTTTGGAAGATAATGTAATAAATGACCACACCCCCACACTATACACCCCTCTCCACCCCTCCCTCCTTTGTGATTGAAATTGAGATAGGTCCCTACACCTTTAAAAAGAAAAATAGATGAGCGGTCTGAACCCGCAAGGCGGTGCTCTTGTTAACATTCAGCATGGTGTCCTCTTTCTTATTCAAGTAGTTTTCATCCGATCTTCACCAAACTTGGTCAGAAGTTTTATCTAGATGATCTGAAGGCCAACTTCGAACATGGGCCATGCCAGATCAAAAACTAGGTCACAGGGTCACTTAGTACGTTTTACACATTGAGCATGGTGTCCGCTCTCTATTTGAAGTAGTTTAAATCCGATCTTCACCACACTTGGTCAGAAGTTGTAACTAAATGATGTGTAGGTCAAGTTCGAACATGGGCCATGCCGGGTCAAAAACTAGGTCACAGGGTCACTTAGTGTGTTTTAAACCTCACCATGTTGTCCGCTCTCTAATTCAAGTAGTTTTTATCCAATCTTCACCAAAATTGGTCAGAAGTTGTATCTTGATAATGTCTAGGGCAAGTTTGAATATGGGTCATGCCGGGTCAAAAACAAGGTCACGGGGTCACTTAGTGCGTTTTAAACATCACAATGTTGTCCGCTCTCTAATTCAAGTAGTTTTCATCCAATCTTCACCAAACTTGGTCAGAAAATGTATCTAGATGATGTCTAGGTCAAGTTTGAATATGGCTCATGTCGGGTCAAAAACTAGGGCAGGGGGTATCTTAGTGCGTTTTAAACCTCACCATGTTGTCCTCTCTCTAATTCAAGTAGTTTTCATCCAATCCTCACCAAACTTGGTCAAAAGTTTTTATCTAAATGATCTCTAGGACAAGTTTGAACATGGGCCATTCCAGGCCTAAAACTAGGTCACGGGGTCACATAGTGTGTTTTTTAACATTCAGCATGGTGTCCGCTCTCTTATTCAAGTAGTTTACATCCGATCTTCACCAAACTTGGTCAGAAGTTTTATGGAGATGATCTTAAGGCCAAGTTAGAACATGGGCTTTTCTGGGTCAAAAACTAGGTCAAGGGTTCACTTAGTGCGTTTTAAAAATTGAGCATGGTGTCCGTTGTTTTTTGTGAAGACGACATGCAAAATATTATGTGTCAATGCGGCATGTGGGTGTTTTCATCACCTCTGTGACAAAGCTCTAGTTGAAAATGTTGTACTATATGAAAAAATTACACTTATTTTGAATAGACTTTAATCTGTAAAAAATATAGTTTATTATTGTAATTGCTTATTGTGCTGTATAATGAATTGTTTAAGTAAATCTTTGCTGGGAATGTCACAGTCTTATATAGAATGATTCTTTAAGCAACATTTTCCCAGAACGCGACTCGTATATTCACCAAATTACTTACCTCTGCATGCAGGGCCTGATCAACTCCTGCACCGGTCCCAGTCTGGATGCTGACCCTAACGTGAGGATGATCAGTCTATTCGACAATGAAGAGGTCGGGTCGGAGAGTGCCCAGGGAGCAGCCTCGAGCTTTCAGGAGTACGTGCTGCGCCGTATCAGCACTGGAGGGTCCCAGACCGCGTTTGAGGAGGCTATTGCCAAGTCCTACATGATCAGTGCTGACCAGGCTCACGCTCTTCACCCCAACTACAGGTGAGGGGCTGCAGTGGTTTTAAATTTCGCCATTTTGGGAATGGGGCCAGGGGCCTTTGGATTGTGAAAAATTGTGTCGTCTTGATTTTAATGGGGAATTTGATGTAAAAGGTCTTCTTGCTAAAATATATTATTAAATTGAGAAAATAATTGTTTTCTCTACAATGTATTGTATCTAACTACGTTTAACTTAAAGAGCTGGATATGGAATTAAACCAAATGTTCACTCATTTTTTTTTAAACCTTCCCTTTTGGGTAATTAACCGGGTCTTTTAGTAAAAATAAAAACTTTAAGATTAGGAATGCATCTGAGTTTTGTTCCAATATTGACCAAAGATACCACTATGCTGACTTGATAATTAGCCCTCGTTATTAAGTTGAAGAGGGTGTACTGGGCCCCAAACAATTTTAAGACTTCAGTCTAAGAATAAAGAATATTCTTTAAATTGGAATATTCAAGAATTGCATGTGCATAAAATGTCGTCCCTGATTAACCTGTGCTGTCCTCATTTGGTTGAATATCGATATAGGGATAATACATGTTTTCGAGGGCATGATCATCTGCGGGCGCTCAAAAAATCCATTCCTGCCCGAGTGGGCAGCACGAGGGCAGGAACGACTTTTGAGAGATCGCTCGCAGATGATCATGTCCGAGAAAATGTGTATTTTCGCTATTATTGCATAAACAAATCACACATACCAAAATAAATTAAAATAACATTGTAAACAATATGTTGTGATCATTTGACTTTGACAAAATAATTTGATTATTTCATATGACGTCATACAGTTCAAGGTTGTGTTTTACATATGCCTCACTCAGTCATCATCAGAAATGACAAGGCTTTACCGGAGGCAGTTTTCAATTTAAAATGTGTTTAAACAGTGGATTAATGCAAAGTTTAATTGCAGCCGCAAAAAGTAAGAAATGGGGAATTATTTTGAAATTTACTGGGCGTGAAGGATAAATATATTGTCCGAATAAGTCATTGTTATACCCCCACAAACGAAGTTTAGGGGGGTATATAGGAGTGAACTTGTCTGTCGGTCGGTCGGTCTGTCTGTCGGTCCATATTAAGCGTCCGCTCTCTAATTCAAGTAGTTTTCATCCGATCTTCACCAAACTTATCAAAAACTAGGTCACAGGGTCACTTAGTACGTTTTACACATTGAGCATGGTGTCCGCTCTCAATTTCAAGTAGTTTAAATCCGATCTTCAACACACATGGTCAGAAGTTGTAACTAGATAATATGAAGGTCAAGTTCGAATATGGGCCATGCCGGATCATAAACTAGGTCACGGGGTCACTAAGTGTGTTTTAAACCTCACCATGTTGTCCGCTCTCTAATTCAAAAAGTTTTAATCCAATCTTCACCAAAATTGGTCAGAAGTTGTATCTTGATAATGTCAAGGGCAAGTTTGAATATGGGTCATGCCGGGTCAAAAACTAGGTCACGGGGTCACTTAGTGTGTTTTAAACATCACAATGCTGTCCGCTCCCTAATTCAAGTAGTTTTCATCCAATCTTTACCAAACTTAGTCAGAATTTGTATCTAGATGATGTCTAGGTCAAGTTTGAATATGGGTCATGCCGGTTCAAAAACTAGGTCACGTGGTATCTTAGTGGGTTTTAAACCTCACAATGTTGTCCGCTCTCTAATTCAAGTAGTTTTCATCCAATCCTCATCAAACTTGGTCACAAATTTTATCTAAATGATCTCTAGGACAAGTTCGAACATGGGCCATTCCGGGCCTAAAACTAGGTCACTGGGTCACTTAGTGCGTTTTTTAACATTCAGCATGGTGTCTGCTCTCTAATTCAAGTAGTTTACATCCGATCTTTACCAAACTTGGTCAGAAGTTTTATGGAGATGATCTTAAGGCCAAGGTAGAACATGGGCCTTTCTGGGTCAAAAACTAGGTCAAGGGGTCACTTAGTGCGTTTTAAAATTTGAGCATGGTGTCCGCTGTTTTTTGTGAAGACGACATGCAAAATATTATGTGTCAATGCAGCATGCGGGGGTATTCGTCATGTCTGTGACAAAGCTGTAGTTTTCATAGATGTTTCTTTCGTACAGGTCTATCTTATTTCGTTCCAACTAAATTTTCTAAAAATTAATACTGCCAACAAAATATCACTGAAGTATTTCAAGCATACAGCAGGAACGTTGAAGGTACATAAACACTTACATTTACATCATAGTCTTTTGAAAGTATTGAGTAAATAACATCAACTTCATTTACGTTGCCAGTAAATAAAGCTGTTGTCAAGAGACTCAGACAGTGCAGATGGTATATTTGAAAAGTGGATTGAAATATCCATTGCCTTCATCCCTGAATGCATGAGGAAACTGGTGCTTATTCAGTTCCCTATTTATGCTTGGAAAGTCGTCAAAGGCTGGAGTAATTAACAAAGTTCATAATAACTTCATTGAATCCACTAAGAAGGACTTAAAGAAGACGAAGGGAAGTTACTGGGCGTGGACCAGTTTATGGATATGAAAAACACATAACAGGGCTTGAACGGCATGTGAATCGCCTTGTTAATACATGATTTCTCCCTTTCAAGCCCTCCTTTTGCCAAGTTTCTGCACCCCTCTAGAGGGCATTAATGATAGAGTTTATGCAATAATTTTCATTCGCTCGTTATCTAAGGAAAAATATTTTTCTATGCTGACTCATGAATTAAAATTAGTATTCCACCAAATCCAACAAATACCCTCTATATATTGTTGACACTGATTTAGCGATAAGCATGAGAGCAATCACCAGCCCGGCCTACACAAGGGTATTGTGGTAAAGATTAACAGTAACCAGAGGTACACCTCAACGGCAATCACCATGGCGATACTGCGGGAGATAGCGGGAAAGGTCGAGGTACCATTGCAGGTAGGAACCCAACATACTGTTGTATGTTATATGTGCACATAAAACCCGTCTCCCTATCTCAAAAGTCAAGGTCAAGGTCATGCTTAGAGTTCAAAGGTCGACTTTGGTAATGAAACAACTTGTTGTGAATGTAACTTTTTTATTTACTCTGCTATTTTGAAATAACTTTCTGGTGAAAATGTTGGCCTTACCAAATTGAAAAGAAAAATAGCCATTTGGCAAAAAAAAGGTGCAGGGAAAAGGACATTGAGGGCACAATTAACAACTAACAATGTTTTTATTTCATTCAAGTGGTAAAGGTTTAAATATGTATCTAAGTGGTAAAGGGTTAACTGTGTTTCTCCACAATGAGTCTCCTATCATTACTGACGCTATGATTTCAGGATTTCATGGTGAAAAACGACTCTCCCTGTGGTTCCACCATCGGACCAATCATGTCTGCCAAGCTGGGAATGGCAACAGTGGATATTGGGGCTCCAATGTTGAGCATGCACTCCATCCGAGAGATGTGTTGTACATCAAGCGTGCTACAGGCAGAGACACTCTTCAAGGTATTTGGGTTGGATTCGTCCTCCTTTAGTTTTGTCAGAATTAAGACAAAAAAGTTTTGTAGTTAAAACCTATTTATTTTAGCTTGATTGCATTGAAAACTCAAGGCTTAACTGAAACTGTTGATTGAGTTTCTAGGGACTATAACCAGTACTTGTTGTCTTTTGGGGGATCTAAAGAACGCTACTACCATGGGGATGAAACTCGTGACCTCCCAGTCGAAAGGCAAACATCCGTTCCACTACGCCATGGCAACCTAGTTTTTAAGTTACAGGATCCATTTAAAAAAAAGTCGCAATCTGGAAAAACCAGACTTAATGCATGTGCGTAAATTATTGTCCCAGATAAACCTGTGTGCTGTTTCCTAGATTGCGGCTCAATGATCCTTGTTCTGAGAAATCTGGGCTTAATGCATGTGTGCCAAGTGTCATCTCAGGGACGACACTTTTCGTCTGAACTTGATTTTTGGTAAGGAGGGACTTCCTTGAAACTAAAAATACCACAAAAGTGGAAAGTGTTGTCCCTGATTAGCCTGTGCGTACTGCACAGGCTAACCTGTAACGACACTTTATGCACATGCATAAAGCCCAGTTCTTCTAGATTGCGCCTAAATGATGAGACACTTGGTAAACATTGGATTTTTGAACTGAGTATTATGCAAATGGTCATGAATGGAAAAAATATATCATTAAATGCTGATGATAACTTCAGATTTTTTGTGATTTAAGTTTGAGAGAACAAATTATTAAGCAAAAAAGGGAACTGAAGTTTGGTTTTCATTGCATTTGTCTTGTCATATTTGAATTACGCGCCCTTCGAAAATATCAAATAAGGCTTGTGTAGACTTTATAGCTTAACCTGGCCTCATATTTACCAACCAATTCTTAGACTTAAGAATAAAGAATAGACCTTGAACCAAGAAAAACATGTCCAGCTTTTGAATAAATACAAGCTGCCACTGATAATTGTGTCACTGAGAAAATGCCCTGTTTTGCCCATAGTACGTCCAACATGATAACAAACATGCTTTATAAACATGAAAATTTGTGTTTTGCAGAGCTTCTTTGAGCACTACCCTGAAGTGTTCAAGTCTCTGAACTTCTGAACAAGTCATGGACAACCTCGGGCCAGCCTTGCAACTTGGATTTCTGTTTGGCAAAAGGATTTATATTGTACTTACTGTGACCAGTCTTTTCCTGTGTATGTGTTTGTTTTATTTATTGTTTAATATTAGTTTTTGTCTCAAATATTTGCAATACTAAAAAAAAATGTTTTCAAAATGTGTGTAATTTCACATTCTTTTGGCGTATACACTATTTGCTATGTTTTTGAATCATTTAAATGATCTACTTCATTCGTATTGAAGCATATATAAATGTGCCACTCTCTGGAAAAAAATGTGCTTTATGCATGTGTGTAAAGTAATGTACCCAGATGAGCCTTTGCTTATTCTATACTTTCGGCCTAGACTGGATTTTCGTTAAGAAGATTCTTATTTTCAACAAAAAAGTCTATAGAAGCGTAAAGTGTCAACACTGATTACTTGTGCAGACTGCACAGGCTAATCAGGGACGGTACTTTACTCGCATGTATTACGGCTGGAGCAGACTGCGCAGGTTAATCAGGGACAGTACTTTACTCACATGTATTATGCCTGGGGTAGACTGCGCAGGCTAATCAGGGGCGGTACTTTACTCACATGTATTATGCCTGGGGCAGACTGCACAGGCTAATCAGGGACGGTACTTTGCTCACATGTAATATGCCTGGGGCAGACTGCCCAGGCTAATCAGGGACGGTACTTTACTCACATGTATTATGCCTGGGGCAGACTGCACAGGCTAATCAGGGGCGGTACTTTACTCACATGTATTATGCCTGGGGCAGACTGCACAGGCTAATCAGGGACAGTACTTTACTCGCATGTATTATGCCTGGGGCAGACTGTGCAGGCTAATCAGGGACAGTACTTTACTCACATGTATTATGCCAGGGGCAGACTGCACAGGCTAATCAGGGATGGTACTTTGCTCACATGTATTATGCCTGGGGCAGACTGCGCAAGCTAATCAGGGACGTTACTTTACTCACATGTATTATGCCTGGAGCAGACTGGGCAGGCTAATTAGGGACAGTTCTTTACTCACATGTATTATGCCTCGAGCAGACTGCGCAGACTAATCAGGGACAGTTCTTTACTCACATGTATTATGCCTGAGGCAGACTGCGCAAGCTAATCAGGGACGGTACTTTGCTCACATGTATTATGCCTGGGGCAGACTGAGCAGGCTAATCAGGGACTGTACTTTGCTCGCATGTATTATGCCTGGGGCAGACTGCGCAGGCTAATCAGGGACGGTACTTTGCTCACATGTATTATGCCTGGGGCAGACTGCACAGGCTAATCAGGGACGGTACTTTACTTGCATGTATTATGCCTGGGGCAGACTGCACAGGCTAATCAGGGACGGTACTTTGCTCACATGTATTATGCTTGGGGCAGACTGCACAGGCTAATCAGGGATGGTACTTTGCTCACATGTATTATGCCTGGGGCAGACTGCGCAGGCTAATCAGGGACGGTACTTTGCTCACATGTATTATGCCTGGGGCAGACTGCGCAGGCTAATCAGGGACGGTACTTTGCTCACATGTATTACGGCTGGAGCAGACTGCGCAGGCTAATCAGGGACGGTACTTTGCTCACATGTATTATGCCTGGAGCAGACTGGGCAGGCTAATCAGGGACAGTACTTTACTCACATGTATTATGCCTGGGGCAGACTGCGCAGGCTAATCAGGGACGGTACTTTGCTCACATGTATTACGGCTGGAGCAGACTGCGCAGGCTAATCAGGGACGGTACTTTGCTCACATGTATTATGCCTGGGGCAGACTGCCCAGGCTTATCAGGGACAGTACTTTGCTCACATGTATTATGCCTGGTTTTCCCAGAGTGTGCCTCATATACCTAATTGCTAATTGTTAAGACTCTTTAAAACATGTGGATGATAAATAAAATATCTGTATATTTAGATCATGCATACTTGATTCATACCTAAAACTGGTATTTGCTATTTATATTGAACATTATTTCATGATCACCTCGTGGCCATGTAAAACAACCTACTGTGATTTATTGTGCAAGATTTCGAGAGCTCAAATTATCAATATTCCTGATATTTTTTATATTAATTTATCAGTATTGTGCTGTTGTTTTATTGTATTCACAATGTACTAATTTCATTAACATGCTACATGCACACTTTACACGTAGTAAGTACTCACTTTGATTAAATAAACGTCTTAAACCTTTTCTTCATTGTTGTATTTGGTGAGATCAGAATTTTAACCCTTTCCCTATAAGAAGCAAAGGTAAATGGCTATGTGCAAACAGCATAAAACCAGAACAGCATGCGAGTAACACATCAGTATCTGAGGGTTGGAAATGAGGCATCTTGAATGTAGTAAGAAAGGTCATTCATTAAATTAAACTTTCCAAGGGACTACAAATGCGTCAAAATACGTATCTAAGTGGTAGAGGGTAAAACCCTTAATTTTTGTATCTGGTAAGATCAGAATTTTAATCCGCACTTGCGAGTTCGAATTCCAGCTCTCAACATATGAGCCTTGTTCTGGTAAAACAGGGCTACATGCATGTGTGTTTTATATCATTCTAGATTGTATGTCCACGAATATACATTATTTTAAATTGGGATAGAATTATGACGAATGGAGTTGTTGACAGAAAAGCAGTTCTTTCTGAAACTCCAAGACTGATGCAGTCGTTTGTCAAAATAATATTGCATCTGAAGGGGGCATACACTTGCTTGAGTAAATCTGAGTAGGTTTTACTTTTAGCCATATATATTGAAAGACGATTGCCTTGGACTTGATTAGACCAATCGATGACGTGATGTAAAATCCCCAAACCAGAGGGGTAATAACGTGATGCACAATGCAGAAGACAATATGATAGGTAGGATATATTAGACTTTAGAGGCTTATCATCACGACACATTGCGCACATGCATTAAGCCCAGTTTTTCCAGAGCGCCGCTCAAATTAACACATTAAAAACATAACCGAATGTAATCCACAAACGCAACAAACGTTTCATTCTATAAATTTCACGTGAATAAATAACAGTTAATCGTTGGGGTCACATACAATATTTTAATATGGTTGTTTAAGTAGACACTACAAATAACGTCTTAATTCGATAAACATACTTGGCCTTGTTAAAGAGCTTTCAAATTACTAAATGAGCCGTACTCTGTGAAAAAGGGGTTTAATGCATTTGCGTAAAGTGTCGTCCCAGATTAGCCTGTGAAGTCCGCACAGGCTAATCAGTGACGACACTTTCCGCCTAAACTAGATTTTTGCTAAGAAGAGACTTTCTTTAAACAGAAAATATCATAAAAGCGGAAAGTGTCGTCGCTGATAAGCCTGTGCGGACTGCACAGTCTAATCTGGGATGACACTTTACGGACATGCATTAAATCCTCTTTTCACAGAGCACGGCCTAAATAGAACTGCATTTTAGCATTGCTCTGTGAAAACGGGGCTTGATGTATCTGCGTAAAGTGTCGTCCCTGATTAGCCTATGCAGTACGCACAGGATAAGCATGTGCGGAATGCTAAGGCTAATCTAGGCTGACCCTTAAAGCACATGCATTAAGTCTCGTTTTCCTCGAGCGAGACTCATTTACATTGCCGACTATAGATCGAATATACGCCAATAACGGTTACCAAATCAGCTGACTAGAAAACAGTTTATTAATAATCAAAAACGGCTTCAGTGATAACCGGTACCGTTCCCGTCTTCTTGGACACTCGTTCGTTCCACTGGCGGGCGTCGGTGGGCGCTTTGCGGATCACTTCTATGATACACTTGCATACCGGACACAGTATGCCCCACCTTCGTCCCCTGTCCAGCATCCGGTTGATGCATCTGGAGCAAAGCTTATGTCCGCATGGTAACTGCTGTAGGCTCGATATTGGTTTGGAGCAAAACGGGCAAACTTCACTTGCAACCGTTTCTTTGACTTTCGATGTCTCGTTGTTTTCATGTGAATTTTCACTCGTTTGACGTTCCTTTGGTGTATTAATTAGGTCCGTAGTGTGTTCGTTTCGCACCGGGGCGACAACTGGGTGATCCACTCGATTGGGTTTATTAAGTTCATGCTGGTGAGGATTGTGTGGCCTTCGACTGCGTGGGTGTGTTGCCGTTTGCGCTGGTTTTTCCCTTACGGCCATCGACTGCGCATGGTCTCTAGGAGTTGCATCGACAGGTTTGCTTTGATTATTGTCTTGCGCATGTGTCGGAATAGCGCTAGCCTGTTTTTCCGTTGCGAGCGATTTGTCGCGCAAATCGTGTCTTCTTTTCTCCGATGCTTGTTTGACTTTCGTCATTTCATTTCTTGTTTCCGCTGACCTCGGCGTACAGGTTTCATCATACTTGCTATGTCTGTGAAAGTTTCGTATATTATCATGGTACTTCCGCTCGAGTTCATATCTACTCGGCCCTCCTTCACCCCTCGTAGTATCAGCTGTGAAGGTGACATTTCTAGGTGAAACCGCATCGGGGCCGTTTCTTACAATCGGAGTAGTAAGTGTTTGTATACCCTTACCCGCTTGCGTGTCTTCTTCTTTTCCATTGGACTTCTTCGTCAACATATTTTGCCTGCTAAACACATCCATGTATCTCGAGCGAACACCCGATTTCCTTCCATCAGTATTGGTTCTCGGGTGAGCGTTTGCCTCTTTCTGCAGTTTAAACTTTGCCAACGCCTTCTTCACGCGCTCAAGTTCCGTCTCCATACAGGTCCCCGGCTTGACGCTCAGACTACTTGTGCTACTGCGCATGCTTGGATTCGCCCATGACCAGCGCTTGTGTCTGGATCCCGGCCGGCTGGACGGACGGTACAGTGAACACGTGGACCCCATCTCGCAGTCGCTCAGGGACTCTGTGTCCAGATTGACTTGGTTCCCTGCTCTTGCCGCGTAGAGAGACGTGATAATATCACCGTGCGGGTTTAACATGGTTGAACCAGTAAATATAAATGCGGGATTTAGGGAGCAAGTTTTCAGACGCTTGGTTATAGAACTTAAGCACGAAAGATAACTGTAGCAACGAGCTTTTGGATGTGTTATGTTAAACATAAGGTTTAACCAGTACGTTCCGTGTATTCATTAAATCCATATATGTTCAGCGATTGTTTAACTGGGTCGCATTTTGATTCTATACATGTACTTGTTACGTGTGCATTTCTTTGGTTAAACAACTGAATACATTTTGTGTCAGCTTATTTATTTGCTCCATTATAGTAACATTGAATAACCTATCCGTAACGTATTGTTTTGTTTCAATGTCAATAGTTTAAAATGCACAATAATTTCAATGTGTCAGGTATCCATTAGCTTACATAATATCTAAAATTTATGTTCATAACCAATAAGCAGGGTAACACTGTATCCAATATACGGCAAAAACCACTATGTGAACAGTTAAAAAAAAATTCGAACGACTTGGACTGAGTATAGCCCCTCTGTGTGCTCTGTATTGTCTTCTGCATTGTGTAACACGGCACGGATGCCAGCATATCAGCCGATAGATCTTGTCATGAGCAGGTCTTAGACAATTACAATTATAAACATTCGGCTTGTCGACATTTATTAAATTAGGTTAAAGTTACATGGTGATGAAGATGATTTAAATGTAATAATCACAATGTAGAATGCATGCAAGTTGTATTACAATTAAAGTTTAATTGTGATGCATCGGGGCACATTATAATCGAGATGTATATAACATGATAACATGTAGCGTAACAGTGCACACATTCGGTTTAATAATAGGAATCTTAACATGACGTTATACAAACTTAAATGTTTTTATTTTTTCTTATTTATTTATCTATGTACGAGTATTCTATTAAGCGAACTTATGGAAAATGTTAAGGGATATAAGAAAAACAAAAGGCTGCTTTAAATCAGAACTAATAGATTGATAACGCTACAAATGTATTCGCAACCTCCGCGCAGTGATTTGACTAGAACCAACATGCATTAGCTTGATCGAATCCCTGCCTTCATAACCAACCACGTGATGATAGCCGAACCACGTTGAACTTTAATTTTTCCGTTATTATTTTTGAAATAAGTTATTTTATTATGAACCACATCTTAAATACTCTTTTGAAAATATACAGGAAAATGATACTGCTTTTCATAATATACCGATAATACTTTAAAAAAAATCTTGATATACATATAATACTAAATAAATCATCCCAAATATTGTAGGATTTTCTCGTGATTGCAAAGAGTGTATGTTAGAACATGGAACGACAACTCTGCGTGGAGATTGATGTATTAGCATACTCCTCAACAAGCAAATAAGTAATTAAAATATGGGGCTATCGTGTGATAGTCAAGATGACGACGCCCATGCCGAGGGAGGTATTTTCGCCGTTTTATACGCTTTACTACTTGTATTAATGTTTTGTTATGCCGCTCACTTTTCAGTCATATCAGCAAGAAAATTGCAAGCGTTGGCCGTCCAACAGATTTCACGTTTTGGTAAATTGACAAAATGAAAAAAAGTTGTTTCGGATTCGCAAATTTTCGTTTTAGTTATGATATTTATGGCAAGCGGTTCGACGCATCATCACAAGAAACTAGGTTTTTCATGAGAACCTAGGTTCTTAAATGAAATCTTGGGTTCTCAAGATGTATTTCATAAACAGTTTAATTTTTTATTCATGTGTTCAGACCTATGTAGTCCGATTTCTTTACTAATTTCATTCCTCAAGAACACCCATGCACGGAAAACGTCGTACATATAAACAAGAGGCGGTCACCGACGGCTTATGCCTGTTGTATAATCCCAAGAAACTAGGTTTTTCATGAGAACCTAGGTTCTCATGAGAAACGAGGTTAATGAAATCCCAAGAAACCAGGTTTTTCATGAGAACCTAGGTTCTCATGAGAAACTAGGTTTATGAAATCCCAAAGAAACCAGGTTTTTCATGAGAATCTAGGTTCTGATGAGAAACTGGTTATTTTATGAGAACCTAGGTTCTCATAAGAAACTAGGTTTTTCATGAGAACCTAGGTTCTCATTTGAAAACCTTAGTTCTCGGCGAGACGACGCACATAGACACATAGAACTAAGGTTCAAATGAGAAACTAGGGTTTTCATTAGAACATAGGTTCTCATTCTGAGAACCAAAGTTCTCGTTTGATATCCAAGGTTTTTACAAGAACCTAGGTTAAGTTTTCATGAGAACCCAAGATTTTATTTGGGAACCATAGTTCATAGTTCTCATTCTGAGAACCTAGGTTCTCATTAAAAAACTAGTTTCTTGGGATTATGCGTCGAACCGCTTGCCATAGATATTTTTGATGGTATACTAATACTGACCATTTACCATGCTCCTAAATATCTATTATATGCACCTTTTGATGATTTGAAAGCCTGAAATTATAAAGCGTCGTGCGACGCGAAACGATTGAATAATTGGGAAAGTTCTCTTGTTGTCGTTTTATTTTGAGATACTACGAAGATTGCTTATATAGGTAAAAAATACATCCACTCTATGCATGAGCATGGATTGTCGAGTGGTCTAGGCGGGAGACTTTTTACTCTAGGACTCCAGGGGTCAGTGGTTCGAGCCCAGTTGAGGGTTACTTTTTTTAATCCTTTTTTGAAATTGTATTTTTTTTAATGGAGATTTTTAGTTCAAATGTTTAAATTTATCAATATAAAGCATTTAATGACAAGCTTCAATACATGCCAAAATGTGTTGGACAGCCCCTTTAATAGTCGCTCTATATTTCGACTTTACTCGCTGCGAAATTTCTTAGCGGAGTGACCTTATTGCAGCTCCACGAAGAGAATTTACGGGGAGTAAAGCCGAGATATAAAGCGAATTTTCATACGAAATAAAAGCTTATCACATTTTAACTGATATGGAAAAACAACGCAATTAAAAAAAATAATGAAAAAACAAGTAATAAATGGTATAAAACGGCGAAAATTAACTGTCACGGCATGGACGTCGCCATCTTCACTATCACGTGATTACCCCCTCTGATTAAAGCCCCAGCCCCATACAGATGCCGGATCAACACGGTTCATATCCGGGATGACCCGGCACGTGAACTGTGTAGCCGCCGTGTAGGTCCTGGGACGTTCAAGAATGTCCTAGGCGCTCCGGGAGGCCAACACGGCAGTTTTTGAAAGTTCATAACTGCCGTGTTGATCCCTGACGATCCGGGATGATAACACAATCCGGTATGGTCCTGATTGCTAAAGCAAAGCTACGACAGAGAAATAGAAAATTCGCGATCAATATTTATCTAAACCAGTGAATAGAATGGAAAGGAGAACCATCTGGGTCAGACAATGGCTAGCCAGACCGTCTGATTGGCGAACTCAAGAAAAAAGACACAAAATACTTCTGTTATGCCCTGCACATGTGCTATCAGATAAACCAAAAGATCCTGACACGTATTGAGCAAACAATCAAACCGAAGAATTTAAAATGCAGGAAGCATCTGAAAGCTGGCATAAAGTTTGCAAAAACATTGCGGTACCTAACACTGGTGACAGTTACTACTGTCTGATGCATGGCTTTCGGGTCGCACACAGCACCATCTGCAAGATTATGCTTCAGGTTTGCGATGCGTATTTGTAGAATTTGCCGAGGAGCCCATGCCCTGTCCTGAAACGCCAGATGAGAAGAGCATCTTTAAGCAGTTCGGCGACCTATAGAAGTTGCATTACAATGTGGTTGTATCGGACTGGAAGCACATCGCCGTACTCGTCCTCGGTGTGGTAGGTCCTACTACAACTATTAGCATTCCATAATCCTCTTGGCCTTGGTCGACGCCGACTACAAATTCATTTGGATTGAATTAGGCAGCATTGCATTTCGTGTTCAACATAGGGTTCTCATTGAGCCAATTGGCCATGATGACCTCAATTTTCACTGAAAAGACGAGAACGTTCTATTTTTTAGCTCATCTATTTTTTTGAAAAAAAAATATGAGCTATTGTCATCACCTTGTCGTCGGCGTCCGTTTAAGTTTTGCGTTTAGGTCCACTTTTCTCAGAAAGTATCAATGCTATTGCATTCAAACTTGGTACACTTACTTACTATCATGAGGGGACTGGGCAGGCAAAGTTAGATAACTCTGGCCTGCATTTTGACAGAATTATGTGCCCTTTTTATACTTAGAAAATTGAAAATTTTGGTTAAGTTTTGTGTTTAGGTCCATTTTATTCCGTAAGTATCAAAGCTTTTGCTTTCATACTTGCAACACTTACTAACTATCATAAGGGGACTGTGCAGGCAAAGTAATGTAACTCAGACTGGCATTTTGACAGAATTATGTGCCCTTTTTATACTTAGAAAATTAAAAATTTGGTTAAGTTTTGTGCTTAGGTCCACTTTATTCCTACAGTATCAAAGCTATTGCTTTCATACTTGCAACACTTATTAACTATCATAAGGGGACTGTGCAGGCAAAGTTATGTAACTCTGACTGGCATTTGGACGGAATTATGGGCCCTTTATACTTAGAAAGTTGAAAATTTGGTTAAGTTTTGTGTTTTGGTCCACTTTACCCCTAAACTATCACAGATATTGCTTTCATACTTGGAACACTCACAAACTATCATAAGGGTACAGTAAAAGAACAAGTTGCATAACTCTGGTTGTCATTTTTACGGAATTATGGCCCTTTTTTGACTTAGTAACTTTGAATATAGGGTTAAATTTTGTGTTTCGATCCACTTGACTTCTCAAGTATCAAGGCTATTGCTTTCAAACTCCAAATACTTTCATGCTATCATGAGGTTACTGTACCTGGCAAGTTGAATTTTACCTTGACCTTTGAATGACCTTGACTCTCAAGGTCAAATTATAAAATTTTGCTTAAAATGAGATAACTTCTTTATTTACGATTAGATTTGATTGATACTTTGACAAAAGTACTCTTACCTGACATACCACAATAGACTCCACCCAAACCATCCCCCGTGCCCTTCCACCCCCCCCCCCCCGAATCCCCCCCCCGAATCACCCCCCCTATTTTTTTATTATTTTTTTAAATATCATCTCACAAATGACCACCACACCCTCACACTATACAATATACCCCCACCCCCCCCCCCCAAATTGTTTTTTTAAACGGTTAAAAACACAAATATTTATTTTTATTATTTTATGTTTGAAATACCGTCCAACCATCGCACCCAAGAATACCCCCCCCCCCCCTAATTCCCCCCCCCCCCTATTTTTTTTAAAGATCATCTTACAAATGACCACCACACCCTAACACTATACTATACCCTCCCCCCCGAATCCCCCCCCTATTTTTTTTAAGATCATCTCACAAATGACCACCACACTATACTATACCCCCCCCCACCCCAATATTTTTTTTATTAATTTATGTTTGAAATACCGTCCAACCATCGCACCTAAGAATACCCCCCTCCCCACCCCCCCCCCCCCCGAATTCCCACCCCCCCCCCTTTTTTTTAAGAACATCTCACAAATGACCGCCACCCTCACACTATACTATACCCCCCCCCCGAATCCCCCCCCCCCCCTATTTTTTTTAAGATCATCTCACAAATGACCACCACACCCTCACACTATACTATACTCACCCCCCCACCCCACCCCCAATTTTTTTTTTGAAACAGTTAAAAAACACAAATATTTATTTTTATTATTTTATGTTTGAAATACCGTCCAACCATTGCACCCAAGAATACCCCCCACCTCCCCCCCACCCCCTTCCCCCCCCTTCCCCCCCTCCCTAATATTTTTTTACTAAGATCATCTCACAAATGACCACCACACCCTCACACTATACCCCCCCACCTCCCCATCTCCCCCCCCCCCAATTATTTTTTTTTTTGAAACGGTTAAAAAACACAAATATTTATTTTTATTATTTTATGTTTGAAATACCGTCCTACTATCGCACCCAAGAATCCCCCCCCCCACCCCCCCCCCCCCACCGCCCCCCCCCCCTCCCCCGAATTTTTTCACTCCACCGCTCCCTCCTTTGTGATTGAAAATGAGAGTCCCTTCACCTTTAAAAAGAAAATAGATGAGCGGTCTGCACCCGCAAGGCGGTGCTCTTGTTTATTTATATATCTATACGAGGTTACACCTTCGGGATTTGATTGCTGAATTATGGAATCACCGAAGATCAACATGTTTTATACAAGTTATTGTTAGTCCGACGCAGATCGGGTTTGGTCCGTATGGATGCCGTGTTAGTCCATGTCGTCGTGTAGGTCCAGAATAGTTCGTGTAAATGTCGTGTTGGTCCGTGTTTATCCGTGTCTCTGTCGTGTAGGTCCGTAGCTATGCAGTGACTGTCCGGGACAATCGGCGTGGGCGTCGTGTTGATGGCGTGTTGCTGACGGTTTTAGTCCGTGTGGAAGCCGTGTTGTCATCGAGATGATTGTCTTCGGAAGACCGTCGACGCTCAAAAATCCCAAAAGATCCCGGTTCGTCCCGGTTTTTGATTCGGGGGGATCCGGGGCGATCATGGACTGCCTAGTCCATCCGTACTTATGTGGGACTGGACTTTAAGAAGACGGCTTGTTATAGATCAATGGAGTATTGTCCTTTATAAGCAATGTGGCATTGATTTACTCGTGCAGAGTAGTTTCGTTTCAATAAACAAGTAATGCTGGTATATAAACATGTTCATCATGTGAACACATGCGCTTTGGTGTTTTTTCTCTATGATTTTCTTAAGAGCCCTGATGAGTACTGACCTTTGTTTTATATTGCAAACAATTTGAATGACAACATATCTTGTTTGGATGAAGAGAGAATTTATTGTTTGCACAGTGTGAGTGCTTGCTTTTTATGTCCCACCGTCTATACTGGGGGCATATTGTTTTTGCCCTGTCTGCTGGTTTGTTGCTTTGTCGGTTTGTTTGCGTCAAACTTAAACATTGGCCTTAACTTTTGCAATATTGATATTAGCAGCTTGATATTTGGCATGCATGTGTATCTCATGGAGCTGCACATTTTGAGTGGTGAAAGGTCAAGTTCATCCTTCAAGGTCAAAGGTCAATGTAAAAGATCAAATTTTGCAATATTAAAGATAGCAACTTGGTATTTGGCATGCATGTGTATCTCATGGAGCTGCACATTTTGAGTGGTGAATGTCAAGGTCAAAGTCATCCTTCAAGGTCAAAGGTCAAATATATGGGGGGGACATAGTGTTTAACAAACACATTTTGTATCAATTATGTGTTCCGGAACATAACCTTACGCTGGTATTATTTTGACTAGGCCGCATTTTACGACCACTATATCATGTAGGTGTAGCTCAAAAGTCAAAGCATACCTCAAATAACGTTCGGATAGACACTTATTTTTCGCATCCTTTAATAGAAAATGAAACAATATCAAATAAGACAATATCAAATTAATGCCATTTAACTTTTTTTTTTAAATCATTTTTCTTTATGTAGCTTGTATTCGCCTCCATGCGTATCGTATTGTATTGTTAGTTTACATATTTATGTGTAAGGATACAATAGAGTTTCGTTCATAATTCAGCGTGATTGATATTTTACAGGTATTGCTATAAAAAGGTAGATAAAATCTCTGGATAAAAGTAAACAGACTCAAACATACAGTGTACACACATAGGTACAGCACAAACAAACATACAGTGTACACACATAGGTACAGCACAAACATACAGTGTACACACATAGGTACATCACAAATGCATGTTATTATAGAGGTGCGTCCTATTTTTTGGAGCATGAGTACTTTTTTTCTGTGATACCAGCATTTGCTAATAATGACTGATTGTAATACTCGATATATTGATATATTAATACAGCTATTGCTTCCCTTACTAGTTTTGACTCTCATGGATTCCCTTGATATTCAGTGTATCGATATTGATAATGAAACCCTTGAACCGTCCATAGCTTCCATTGTTTAAAATATGTCGTTGTTGAGAAGATTCCTTTACAAGATACCAAATAAAAATGCAGATAAATGTATACAATACAATCTTTTCCAATAGCGAGATGTGAGGATTTGTTTGGATTCAAAATCCGGATTCTGTATTTTGTGCTAACATCCCCACATTTGGTATTGATCATGGCAGTCCACAGAATAACATCATGTGCAAGCATCTATCGGCTACAGTGAAGCCGTGTTCGGGAGTGATTTGAAATGGCGTCGGTCGATATACTGTAAGGACTAGCAATATACTGTAAGGACGAGCTAGATTGCTTTTCTCGATGTTCGCAACGGGAGGGGTACATCAAGGCTTGTCCGAAACAAGGTTAGTTTCATGATTGTTGTTATCTACTTGAACTTGAAGCTTGTTATCAACGTGCTAACTAAATTACACTTGAAATTCTATTTAAACGTGCTTTATTAAAATCGTAATTACATATGTGCATTAACATATGTGTGTCTAATTGGCGCTTAATTGGTTGTTGTCGTCCCAGGTAAAATACCCCGTGTACTTAAGTTTACCATCATGTACTCCGGGTACGGAAAATATACATGTACGTTCCCCGGATGCTTTTAAGTACATGTATACTACAACGTACCCCGCTGACTGAGGCACTTTCTTATTTAGTATAGTATCAGTACCCTTGGAACTTTGTAGTTTACTTATGAGTACCCAGGGTACTTTTAAGTAGTACGTAACTCGACATTGACAAATCCAGCGTAATTTGTATAAATGTACGTAAATTGAGTAGTGATAGTGCAGCGTTATATAATTTGCAACACGTTTTCTGAATCACTATGAACATATGCATCTGTGCTGGGAGTGACAATATATCATATTTTAAAAAGACTCGTGATTTAGCGTTGTCATATAATTTTATAACAAATATGGTCGTTAAAGTCATTTACAGTTTGCTGTAACTATGCATGTTTGATTGACAAATAGTAATTAAAAATCGTTAACTGAATTGGCAGACATCCAGATAAAAAAAGCGATTAAAATGAACGAACATGACAACCAGATTGTTATTTTTACCCAGTACTAAACGCCCACGATGCGAAATTATTATTATTGATGCATGTACAGTTTCATACAACTTTAAATATGTTTTTATACCACTAAATATTTTATGTGAACAGCAACAATAATAAGTTGTTATACTTGGATCGATGCTAACAAATGTTAACATGATTTATAAAAGATGATTAGAAATCGATCGCAATCAGATCTTTATCAGGTACAAGCCGCAGAGTTTTCTTAACATCATCATACAATGCAGAATGAAGTTTTAGATAGAGCTAGCTTGCAACAAAAAATCAATCTTATTAATAAAGACGACAATTTAGCCTTAAGTTCTTTAATAATCAAGTATCTATTGTGATATATCTTTATCCACAACACAAAGACAGATGCTTAGGAAATTAATGATGGATTAATAAATACAACCCGCTTAAATCTTCAGTAAAAAAGTACTTTTCTTAAAAACACGTAAATTTCTTTGAACAAATTAAAATAAGTTTTGTCTCAGGTAGGTTGAATCTTTTTAAATATCGCATTTGTTTGTTTATTTAGTATTATACTTTAACTTAAGAAATTAAGTTCATACGAGTAATAAAATATATTGAATTAATATTTGAGCCTTGCTCTGTGAAAAGGGGTTTAATGCATATGCGTATAATGTCGTCCCAGATTAGCATGTGCAGTTCGCACAGGCTGATCAGGGACGACAATTTCCGCTTTTATGATACTTTTCGTTTAACAAATTATCATCTTAGCAAAAATTTAGTTTAGGCGGAAAGTGTCGTCCCTGATTAGCCTGTGCGGACTCCACAGGCTAATCTGGGACGACATTTTACGCGCATGCATTACACTCCCTTTACACAGAGCATGGTCCGTATGCATTATGAGCCCTCGTCCTTTATTTAACTGCAGTTTACATCAATGTCACATGGACACGATATCATTAATATTTCAAGTTGTCTGGATTAACAAGAAGCCAATACATATGGGACTCGCAGACATATACAGCCAAGGTCATGAAATCGATAATGTATGCTAAAGATACATCCTGGAAAAATAGGGATATCTTCAGTTCACATTCAACTTCCGTGGACGTTTTTCAGTCATTCAATTTAGTCATGTACCTTTTTAGTTACTAAGCACCTGGAATTTAGCCTTTTACACAACTTTTTATTTAAATTTTAAAATAATTTCACTTATGCTGTACACTGATATTAACTAATAAAGTCATTTTTAATTAATATTAAGAAGTACAGGGTAATGGATATTGAAATGAAACGGTATGGTACGTCAAGAACCGTTGCTTAATTGATATAAGAAAACAGTGTTTACACCAAATTTTGAGTAATCAGTCTTAAGTTAATGGTCATACAATTTCAAAATACCAACAACAGGGTCTTATCGAATACATTATTATACATTTAGTTATTAAAATACCATTAACCCTCATAATAAGCAAATCTTTCGAACAATATTTCGAAGAATAAAGTTAACATATAAACAATTTATGTTCCTTATAAAAATAGCCGAAATTTCAACGCTAGATGTGGTCTAATAACATAGATTTAAAAAGATTCAAAATGTTCTCTCTTTTTTGGCGGGGCAATAAATTCAACACATGTTCATGTACCAAGTTAGTGTTCGTGTTTGGTATGAATAGATATCGTTGCGGGAAATCAAAATGGAATGTATTGTGCCACACAAAATAAAATCGAGCGTTTTGTATGTCGTTAAATCTATGTTACCATACCACATCTAGCGTTGAAATTTTGGCGACTGCTATAAGGAACACTGATTTTTTTACGTGTTACCTATTTAACGAAATATTTTGCGATATATTCGTTGAGTTTGAGTATTTATGTTACTCTAAGAAAACTACCCCTGATTTGATACAATGTCGTTATATGAAGATAACGATGTTCATGTAGCGTTATCAGTGCGCAGAATCAGGGGTTTACACACGGACTGGACAAAATGTAAATACACCGTTAACACTTATTTTTTTTTCAAATGTCTAAAATTATTAAAATACATTTGCATAAATCTTAAGTGCATAAAAGACTATTTTTTTCTTGCAGTTTGTGCCAATATCTTAAGGTATACGAATAAACCCTTGAATACGTCAGAAATCGGTCACAATATTTCACGTCGCGTAAAGCATAACTGTAAATTTTTGAATAAGAACACAGGCTTATTAAATAAAGTAATTCTGGTGTATTTCACATTGCAATAAGCAGCATAAAATCTGTCTGTTATGCACTGTTTGAATTTGTTAAGACAAATTGTTTTACAAAGCTATATAAAAAAAAGCAACACTATCCGGTATGTTTACATCCATTACCGATCAAATGGAACCCCACAAAGTCACGTGATCCTGCACCCTGGTTAGAGTATGAGCAAAAAATATTGAAATAAAATAAATCATGTCAAAGCAAACATTTCATAAATAACAGTTTTGGAACTAGTGTATGATAAGGCAATGTTAATGTTTGGCTGAGCATTCAAAGTTTCCAAATAGACTTTGAGTAATACGAGTTTGTTTCTTTGTGTAGAATAAAATAGTAGACACTTTGGATTTTGTTTCCTAGAGAATAAAAGGTTGTCTTGCAAGTACATCTTATTTCAAAAAGAAAAATGCAGAAAATTAATCTAAACTACATTTTACAAGTGTTAAACATTTGACTTTATATTTGCCTATGAGCCACTACAAAGTTGTTGTTTTTTAAATTCATTTGGTACTATATTACGTGATGTTAATACAAGTTAATAGTAGCACTGAAGGGATTTTTAGATTCCACATCAAGTTTCAAGTTTCAAGTTTTTATTGGAACATCGGCAAAATGCCTTTGACGATTTACATATTCAAGTCAACAAATTATGGTCGAAGTGCATCAGTACAATACAAAGAACATAGATAATTGTACACATAAATAACTATGTAAAGTGTTCAAACATCATTTGCAAAAGTAAATGTATTGACAATTATGTAAGGAGAAACAAGTAGTAAATAAACAATATATTAACGATTCCATACAACATTAATTTAAGAAGCAGCAAATACTGCTAATTTTTCATCACGGAGTTTCATTGTCTCAGTAATGAATCTGGCAACATTGTTAACTACTGCAGTATTTTAACAAGATAGTATATTTTTTAATTTGACTAAGTTTGGCCAGTTAGATCGAATATAATATTTTGTTCGTAGATCTTTATAGATGGAGCAAGTAAGAAAGAAATAAGTGATTTTTGAAAAGTTGCCAATTTAGTCATGTTCATAACATGTAAGAATTGTAGTGATCCAGTTGTTTTTCTTTATTTGAGCCTTGTTCTTAGAAAATTGGGCATAATACATGTGCGTTAAGTGTCATCCCAGATTAGCCTACATGCAGTCAGGGACGACACTTTCCGCTTAAACGTGATTTTCGGTAAGGACGGACTTCCTTGAAACTAAAAATACCATAAAAGCGAAAAGTGTCGTCCCTGATTAGCCTGTGTGGACTGCACAGGCTAATATGGGACGACACTTTACGCACACGCATTATGCCCAGTTTTCTCAGAACGCGGCTCATTTTCAAGTTAAATCGAATGATTTATTCAATACATACTTATTTAAGATCATACACAATAGAATAAGAACAATAAAATAAAACGGCTATTATAAGTTCGTTGTTAGGCCATCAACTAATTAAATGGTTTTATTTCTTTAAAATGAATCGTGGGTGTTTGGTATGTACGTATAACTTGATTGGTCTTTGTCGGCTCAAGCTCTTCCATAAGGGACCCGGATACTCTTGAATATACTTGACGCTTACCCAGGGTACATGGTAATATACTTAAGAGTACCTGGCGTACTTTATAGTACAACCTGAGCCGACAACGATCAATTGAGACAACCACGAATGGTCATTGTCGGCTCTGGTACTACTTAAAAGTACCCCGGGTACACTTACGTTTACTTTAATGTAACATGGGTAAGGAAAATATGTGTTCCTTAAAAGTACACCGGAGGATGGCCGGTGCCTTTAAACGTACTTTGCGTACCCGGGGTGCATTTTTATATACTTAAAGCGGGTATATACGATTTTTTTAATGTGTTTAATTGTAATATATTGATAAAATATGTTACAATAACAAAAAATAAACAAGAACAATTATACATTAAAGCCGAATTTCATAAAATGCAGCAAAGACAAATTAGCGCCCCGAGCCGATAGTGACGTACATATTTTCCTACATTAACCGAAGCATTCGTCTTTGTATAAGGATCGGAGTTAGTGTTCGTGTGTCGTAAGAATAGATATCGTTGCAGGAATTCAAATAAACCGTTAAACTAAGTTTCGATTCAAATCGTACATGTATGGTATACATGCTGGCGAATTCGGCTGTACAGCCGTTTTCAATTTTAGAATTAAAAATCTGGCTTATTTCGCATTTTTCGACACATGTTATTCTTATCTTTTATTTTAATTTATATTGAACTATATATTTAATAAGTTTTTTACACAGTTTATATAAATTAATAAATATTTGACAAAATCGTATATACCCGCTTTAAGAGTACCCGTGGTTCTTTTTAGTAGCATCCGAGCCGACACCGACTAATTGAGCGATAGTATAGTTATATACACGCAAATAACACCAGAAGTCACCGGAAGAGGAGAGATTACATCGCGCTTGATAACGCAATAACCATGTTTTGGGAAAGGCCTGGATTTGCTTTTCACCAAGATGTCCTTAAATACAACTATGATTACAAACTCTTTACTCAAATTACTGGTTTGTATGAATTCTTTCTTCTTTCTATTTTAGAAGTTGATATCATTATAGTCCAAATAATTAGACGTTATTTACCGTTTAGTCCATGTATATCGACCTCATTTTTATAGGAGTAGATATTATGTTAAAGGGGCCTTTTCACAGATTTTGACATGTTTTGAAGTTAGTCATTAAATGCTTTATATTGATAAATGTAAACATTGGATCTTAAAAGCTCCAGTTAAAAATCCAGAATAAAATTCTTTAAAAAGCAGTAGTCCGCAGTTGACCCCCTTAGTCCTGGAGTAAAGACGCATTAGCCTGCTCGACTATTCTGCAAGTATAAATGGTTAACGTATTTTATACCTAATATAAGCAATCTTCGTAGTTTCACACAATTATACAACAACAACATAACTCTCCAAATTATTCAATCGTTTCGCGTTGCAACGCTTTATAATTTTTAAATCGTTAAAAGATGCATATAATGGCTATATTAGACCATGGTAAATGTTCAGTAATAATGTTTCCTAAAAATAACTCTTAAGCAAACAGCTTTCAAGCAACTGCAGGCTGAACTGGATCTAAACTGGCCACAATCGCCTTAATGTCTCATTTACTGGGATACAGTTCATTTAACTTTAAAGGGATCTTTTGGGGCGTTTTGGTAAAAGAGCGGTTTTCTGACAATTACAAATAGTTTAATTGGATACTGATTAGACTGCCCTTTTCCTGTGACCTGGCTAATTAAATTCAGAAGCCTGGTAAAAGTTTAACGTTAATGTTACCAATGTGTCTGACCAGGGCCTGGATTTTTAAATCTAGGACATGCATGGTCAGGAGATGTCATTTAAAATTATACATTTTTTCAAACACATACAAATGCATACAAATATAAATAGTAAAATGACTAAGTCAGAAGGCATTTGACTTCGGCTGGTGCCTTGGCACACCAGGTGTTTTGGTTGCAATAGTTTGATGGACTCACTACTTGTATGTGTAGTTACATTATTTACAGTATATCAAACAGTATTAAGCATGAACCAATGATTTTTTCAAACATAGATATTTGATGTTAAATGATTGAAGGAATAATATTTAAGGTTTAAGAAGGCATTTTCTTTTTGTTTTAAAGGATATCTTTGAAAATTATATTTTTTATTAATTTTTTGGCAACAAGGGGTAACGCATTTTTAAAAAATGTAATTAATTTTCTGACAAAAAACTGGTACATTGTACCATGAGTAGCATGAAACAATATTTTTTTTAAACATTTGTAATTGATGAAAAATGATTGCAAAAATAATATCTAGGGTCTAATAAAGCATTTTTTATTGTATTTTTATAGGTTACTCTGAAAATTCTATTTTTCATGATTTTTTTTGCAGCAAGGGGTTATGAAATTTAAAAAATGTTACTGGATTTTTAGACGAAAACTGGAACTATGATAATACTATGATGCAATTCGCCAAAACATTTATAATTATATTGTTTTTTCTTGAAAATATTTTTCCCCAATTCACTAAAAATAACACTTTTGATCAGAAAATTCATATATAATGATGTTTACTTTTATTTTCAAGAAGCATAATGCCTCTTTTTAGTTGTATTCAGCCATAAGTTCTTGTCAGGCACTTAAGGGTTATATATTGCCTTTCTTTAACTAAATGCAAAATAATTCTACATTTTGAGACATTCATAAAATATTTTATGTCTTAAAAACACAGACAGACTAATGAATTTATATATCAAGTACTTCCATACTAGCAGGACCATTCTAGGCGGGCAACCTAGCAACCTTGATTTGTTCATATCTTCCTATCAATCTGTTATATGTGTCATGAATCATTTGTTCGGAGAACATTGAATGTTTTTATTTTTTGCTTTTCGGTGGTTTATAGAGAAATATCAGTGAAATAAAACTGATAATTTCACTGTTTTAAACAATGAAAATTATCGATAATTTTCACTGTCTATGTTAAATGACGTCATTTTTGGACGAAATGACGTCATTTTCCCAGCGCAATTCTTTAGTTAAACTCTTAAACAATGTATCGGTATATAAACTGTGAAAAAAAAGCATAAAATAAAAAGAAAATTTGTTGGGTTCGGTGGATTATCGATTTTAATTCACGAGTGATCATAGAAAATATTATTTCCACGAGTGGCTACTCGTGATCAAATAAAATATATATTTTCTATGATCACTCGTGAATTAAAATCGATAATCCACCGAATCCAACAAATATCCTTTATGTTATAACTTTTAAATAATTCAATGTTCAAAGTGATATTGTTATTGACCGATAAACTAACATACTGATTACAAGGGAATATTCTATTAATTATTTGCATTTTATCTTACATGAGAAATAATTGCCTAAATGTTTTTCAAACTATAGAGAAATCTATATACAATTAATAATTGACGTTTATCAAAAAAAAAATATGAAATGGAAGTTGAAAGATAAAAATAAAAAATGCAAGTTTTATCAGATATTCGTAATAATTTCCAATATAATTGAGTGTCTGAGCAATGTGGATGAATGAATATATCGGATAAAACGAACACTTGTCTACACTTTAATTATGATTTATTTTTCAATATTTTATGCACTTAAGTTTAGCCTTAATGCGTTTTTATATGCATTTATAGACAGTGTCCCTCCCCAAAATCAAGGAATTATTACTTGTCATTCATTTGTGTAATGGTATACAATAATTTTGTGGTAGAATATTTGAGAAAAACATTAGAAACGAAACTTGTCAGTGATGAAATTTTCCATACACGGTTATGGAAATTACCGATCGTCGGTTTCCGAAAAACAATACGTCACGGTTTCCAAAAATATGATGGTTGTGCCCAAAGATTTAGGTGTTAATGAACATTGCTGGTTTATATTTTAATAATTACGATTCTCATTTGATTAATAGGTAATTTCAAGGCTGATAAACTTGAAATATGCAAGCTATTCTTTCGTTTTGCATATGTCTGTCGATACATCTGTACAATCGGTAATTTCCGTAACCACTCGTTAAATTGTAGCAGACACAAGTTTAAATTAAAAAAAATATGTTTCACACTAATATTATACCTCTTACTTGCTAAAAACTTATGCTTGAATGATTTAAAAGTTATATTGCATCGTTTTCAGCCAGAAAAACTGTCTATGACTGCGAAAAAAAACATAAAAAACTTTTTAATTTAAAAATGGCTTTTAAACGTAATTTAGACCCATGTTTAGCGAGATAATTAAGAACCACTTTTTATACACTGCCAAATTGTGACATAACAAATTGCCTCCCTTGTTGGTTCATGCGACTGTATTATTATGCCCCCTTCGAAGAAGAGAGGGTATATTGTTTTGCACATATCGGTCCTTATGTCCGTCCACCAGATGGTTTCCGGATGATAACTCAAGAATGCTTATGCCTAGGATCATGAAACTTCATAGGTACATTGATCATGACTCGCAGATGACCCATTTTGATTTTGAGGTACCTAGGTCAAAGGTCAAGGTCACGGTGACCCGAAATAGTAAAACGGTTTCCGGATGATAACTCAAGAACGCTTATGCCTAGGATCATTAAACTTCATAGTTTCATTGATCATGACTCGCAGATGAACCCTATTGATTTTAAGGTCACTAGGTCAAAGGTCAAGGTCACGGTGACCCGAAATAGTAAAATGGTTTCCGAATGATATTTCAAGAACGCTTATGCCTAGGATCATGAAACTTCATAGATACATTGATCATGACTCGCAGATGACCCCTTTTGAGGTCACTAGGTCAAAGGTCAATGTCACGGTGACCCGAAATAGTTAAATGGCTTTCGGATGATAACTCAAGAACGTTTATGCCTAGGATCATGAAACTTCATAGATATATTGATCATAACTCGCAGATGATCCCTATTAAATTTCAGGTCACTAGGTCAAAGGTCAAGGTCACGGTGACCCGAAATAGTAAAATGGTTTTCGGATGATAACTCAACAACGTTTATGCCTAGGATCATGAAACTTCATAAATATATTGATAATGACTCCCAGATGACCCCTAATGATGTTCAGGTCACAAGGTCAAAGGTCAAGGTCACAGTGACTCATTACAGTAAAAAGGTTTCCGGATGATAACTCAAGAATGCTTACGCCTATGATCATGACACGTCTTAGGTACATTGATCATGACTCGCAGATGACCCCTATTGACTTTCAGGTCACTAGGTCAAAGGTCATGGTCACGGTGACTTGACACAGTAAAATGGTTTTCGGATGATAACACAAGAAAGCTTACGCCTAGGACCATGAAACTTCATAGGTACATTGATCATGACTCGCAGATGACCCCTATTGATTTTTAGGTCACTAGGTCAAAGGTCAAGGTTTCAGTGCCAAAAAACGTATTCACACAATAGCTGCCACTACAACTGACAGCCCATATGGGGGGCATGCATGTTTTACAAACAGCCATTATTTCAAAAATGTTTTCATGTAGTATACTTACCGGTATATTGATATTTACAACATTGATGCATATGAATGAGACTTTACTGAAATCATTTTAATGATACTGAAATCATGACAGTGAATTAATACTGATAATCATTTAATATATTTTGCTTGATACAATCATGTACATCTATATCAAATGAGATCATACTGTAACTTCAGTGATGAATTTCAGTGAATTAAATTAAAACCCAAATATAAGTAACTCCTATATCTCTCCCGCAGCGCGCACACCTAAACATCCTCTTGTGTACCTATCCATATCCAGATAAAAAGATATGATACATAATTATGTATCATATTGTTCAGAGGGGATGATTTAACCTCTGTTGTATCAATGTATTGTTTTACTTCTTTAGTCAGTGTGTTTAAAGATATATAAACATAGCTCCACTGTCTTTACTTCATTCAATGAATATTTCATATCCTGATCTCTTTTTCTAATGGATATTTTAACTAGTTCCTACATTCAATACAGTCAAATATATGTTAAGTAGTATCTGTACACATTGGTAGATTAAATTTGTACATCAAATATTATTTTTTAATTGTTTTAAAAAGATAAAGTTCAAATGTCCATACTAGATTAATTTAGAACCTTAGTCATGTCACGGAGATCTAGAGTCCGTGGTCATGTGGTAATTAAACATTTTTAAATATAACCACTTTTATATGGAGTCCTGACCAGATCTCAAATGCATATCCCTTTTCTCTGTCACCCTGGTCATCTCCTATCAAAATGGCAAATTATATGCAGAACCGTTCTTAATACACAATGGTTTAATGAAAAAAATGACAATCTTTTCACATGGAAATTTCACTTTGACAGTCATGGAAAAAGAGCCTGCACAACACAGATCGAAAATACTTTTTATTTGTGGATAATCCCATATCTTGAAACTCTATGTGCATAAATATCTCAAGTCTTCATGAAATCAGGACAACAAAAATGTTTTTTAAGTCCTTAATTGACCTGGCTATAGTAATCAGATTATTATAAGCTCAATTAGTCTATTTATGTCATATGCTTTGTGTATTGTTAACAAACACACAATATTGCAGGTACATGATAGCAATAAATAATAACAAAGCCATCCATACTATAAAGGTCAATGGCAAAGCCTGTGAGAAAAAGTTGAACGCATTGAGTGTAATGACACAACATGCTCATGGTGAGCTTTTGTGATCGCTTTATGGCCGTCGTGAGCCGTCAACATTTGCAACATTAGATAAAAGGGTAAGGTCACAGTGACAAGAATGCTTACGTCTAGGATCATGAAACTTCATAGGTACATTGATCATGACTTGCAGATTACCCCTATTGATGTTTAGGTCACTAGGTCAAAGGTCAAGGTCAAAGTGACTCAAAACAGTAAAATAGTATCCAGATGATAACTCAAAAATGCTAACGCCTAGGACCATTAGACTTCATAGGTACATTGATCATGACTGATATATAACCCTTATTGATTTTCAGGTCACTTGGTAAAAGGTCAAGGTCACAGCGACTCATAACAGTAAAAATGTTTCCTGATGATAATTCAAGAATAGTAAGGCCTAGGATCATGAAACTTCATAGGTAAATTGATCATGACTCGCAGATGATCCCTATTGATTTTCAGGTCACTAGGTCAAAGGTCAAGGTCACAGTGACAAAAATGTATTCACACAATGGCAACCACTACAACTGACAGCCCATATGGAGGGCATGCATGTTTTACAAACAGCCCTTGTTTGTCTAATGTTGGTAAATGTCTCGGTCAATTCTAGGTTAAGTTTGAAAGTAGGTCATATGTGGTCCAAACTAGGTCAACAAGCCAAATCACAGAAAAGGTTAGTGAACACTCCAGAGGTCACATTTTCTTCCAGATCTTCATGAAAATTGGACAGAATGTTATCTCGATGAAATAAAGTTTCAGTTTGAAAGTTGGTAGTTTGTCAAAAACTTGGTCATAAGGTCAAAATATAGAACACTTCCTTTACCTTTCTACAGGTCACATTATCTTCCTGATTTTCATAAAAATTGCTTACAATGTCCATCTTAATCAAATCAAAAGCTGAATTTGCAAGTTGGTCATGTGCAGGCTAAAGCTAGGTTACAACTTAGTCAAATCATACACAAGTTTTTGACACTATAGAAGGAGTTTTGGGTGAGCGTTACAGGGCTATCTTGTTTTAGAACAGCCTGTAGTAAGAAAGGGAAGGTATTGCATTTGTTTCAAAAGTAACATTTTATTGTTATTGGAAGTAACTGAGCAATTATATGATGTCATAGTTTTGGATATTTTGCTCACTTGTTATGATTTGACAAGGTGAGCTTTTGTTATCACTCTTTGTCTGTTGTATTTTATCCAAAGTTTATTGTGAACACATACGATATCATTTTACAATGTTTAAATTTGGGTGTCACCTCTTTGCAAGATTCTTATAAAACTAGTCACCTCTATGATATTTTGGGTTTCATATTCTAAAAAAAAATTAGGGCACTAGGTCAAATATAAGAAAAGGTCTGTTAATACTTTAGTGGTCACATTCTCTCTCTGATCCACTTGTAAATTGGTTAGAACATTATTTTAAATGATTTCAAAGTCAAGCTTGAAAGTAGCATATTCAACATTTAGGTCACAAGGTCTAGTATCAGTGATTAACAGGTCACGTTCCAAAGTGGGTCATGTGCTTCCAAGCATTTGATCAATAACTAAAATCATTAAAATCTATGTTAACACTTACATTTTTTACCTGATCTTCATGGCAGTTGATCAGAATGTTCAAATAAATAAAAGTAAGAACTCGGTAACAAGACTCAACTAGATCGGATAGACGCAAATAGTTGGTTCATACTCACAATGCCTTTTTTTTTTATAGATCTTCATGAAAAATTAGTTAACACCACTAGGAAACAATCAGTTTCAGGTGAGCCACATTGTGCTGTTAAAGCTATCTATGTATAGTATAGATTGTTACAAAACCTTGTTTATCAATAAAAATAAATGAAAAAAATGTTTTTCTAAAAGTTGTTGTCTTGGATGATATATTCCTCAACTTATAATGTACGAAAATCTTTTGAGAAGAAAAACAAAATTTGACTATTATTATACGCCAACATACTGTGATTTGGGGCTAGCACAGGAATTCTCAAATATGTTACTCGAAAAATAATGGGTTAGCATATTGTTGCTGTTTAATCCAGTTGTCTGGACCATTACTCCCAAAAGAATTATAAGTTCAAATATGAGATATTTAGGTAAATAAATCTCATTGAAGGGAGTGCAGTGTCCAAGAACGAAAACGATTGCACCACAACCATTAACTATTGACCTGCGGATAAATGACAAGCAATAAAAATTACACAATTAAGGTGATGTAGATTAACTTAAATGGATGCTTATTTATTTTATGCTTTCCGGTGATTAATGCAGAAATATCAGTAAAATAAACTGGTATTTTACTGTTTTAAACAGTGAAATATAACAGTGAAAATATCGATATTTTTCGCTGTTTTTCTTGAAAATCGATATTCCACCGAATCCAACAAATATCCTCTATATATCCATCCTCTTTAAAAGCATCGTCAAACCAGTACTTTCAGTATTTTAATCGTAAGGGGGTTTAATGCATTTGCGTAAAGTGTCGTCCCAGATTAGCCTGGGTAGTCTGCACATGCTAATCAGGGACGACACTTCGCTTTAATGGTATTTTTCGTTTACAAAAAGTTTCATCTTAGGAAAAATCAAGTGTAGGGGGAAAGTGTCGTCTCAGATCAGACAGATCGGACTTCACAAGCGAATCTGTGACGACACTTTACGCATATGCATTAAACCCCCTTTTCATAGAGCACGACCTATATATTTGAGGCTCTTTGTGTTTTACTCATGTCCTTATTTTTGTTTGGAATCTATGCTCGACACTGTTTAAAGTAATAAACAAGAGCATTGTGTATCTCTTTAAATCCATGTTACCAGAACACATGTAGCGTTCAAATGTTGGCTATTGCTATAAGGAACATGTATTGTTTGTGTGTTAACTTCTTTTTTCGAAATATATTACGTAATATTCGTTGACTTAAAGCGATTATGGGCTTTCAAAGCATGTATTCCTAACAAGTTAACGGATGTAATACATAACGTGGCAATATAGTACCGATGGTGTTACTGTATCCTAACTTGCTGAGAATCTGATTCTGTCCTATTTCCCCGAATAAATGAACTATTCACGAAAAACCTATTTCGTTTCCATAGGAACCGGTTAAGAATAACCAATAGTTGTATTTCATTCTGCGGAAAGCTTATCAGATGTTTATAACCAATTAATGCTTCTTTAAGTACGTTCTTATTGTATCGATTTACCAATAATACAACGTATAAAGGGCAATTTAACGGAAAGTCGGGCAATACATATACCTTGTGCACCACGCCGTTAAGAACTTTATTTTTTCAAATATCTCAAGTAATTGAAATACATTTTCAAACATCTTTAGTGCATAATAGACAGTTTTTTTTAACAGTTTGTGCTGATATATTAATGTATTAGAATAAATCCTTAAATATGTCTGAAATCGTTGACACAATTTCACGTTGCGTGCAGCATTACCATATACATGTACACGAATGCATTAAATATAATTTTTGAACAAGAACACATGTTTATTTGATAAAGTACTTCTGACATATTTCACATTTTCATGAGAAGCATAAACATCTGTTCATGTATGCACTAGTTGAAATTCTTAAAAAAAATGTTCTAAAGAGGTATCTGAAAAAAGCACCACTTTCCGGTGTGTTAACGTTTAATTGGGAACCCACAAAGTCACGTGATCCCGCACCCTGTGTGAAGAATTCTTAGAATGCCTTCTTTGCCTTTCTTTGGCTTTAAATTACTGCACGGTCACGCAAAGTGTAGCTTTGAAAAACAGAATTTATGAAAAAAATATCAGCATAATTCAGCGAAGTTCCATTACATGAGCACGATTGTATTAAGGTCAGGTCTTTTATATGGAAATTTGCAATAAGAAATGTCCTTTTACTTACGGACAACACGCACATAGCAACACAGGCCATATAAACAGTAAAATAAGATGGCTGCCCTCGTAGCCCATGCAAAAGCAGAAAAATGCTTAATAACATTAATTAAATATAAAAATGCAAATTAATGGGACTTGTTCAAAGTTTGACAAAATTACAATTTTCAAATCATTGTTATAGATTCAACAAGGTAACCTATGCTTTATAGTCAAACACGCGTAATAACATCCATAACAAACATATTAAACATACTCGCTCGTTTCTTGATATTCATCCATCGAAATCGTTAAAACAAACGTGTGTCACGCTTTTAATTGATAGCTTAGCAAAAACAGTCCACAAATTTTTAAGTTTGCATTCTATGCTGGTAATGAGAAGGCTTTTTTCGGTTAACCGGTTAATAACCGGTTACGGTAAACGGTTGACCGGTTAATGTTTTTGTAACCTCTTGCATCCCTACTTTTTGGTTCTACAGTTACCGTTTACAATCGTAATTACAACGTTTTCTTTTTAGTTTAACATTTTATTTAAGCTCGATTGCATCGAAAGCCTTAGGCTGATAGAAACTCTATCGAGAACGTTTCCTGGGCCTATAACCAGTACTTGGTGTCTTTGTGGCAGATCTAGAGAACATCTCCCCGAGTGGGGATCGAACCCGTGACCTCCCGATTTCAAACTTTTCCAAATATAATAGCTCAGTTAGTAAACTAATGTTCTGTTTTTTATAACACGGAAATATGTTAACAAGTCCCTTTAATACACCTTCCAATAAGAATATGTACAAAGATCATAATACCAGTGAGTGGATATATTCTATTTTGATAACACGCGTTTATTATAAAATAAAAATTATAATAACCAAATATCAAAATCCCCTTCCTACCAAAAGTTCTCATCTTATTTCAAATTGGCATGCAAATGAATGACGTATTACATCTTCTGTGTGAAAAGTTTCCGTTTCCAGTTTGCTGTATTTAGGGTTGCTAGCGAAGGTATCAATCGTTATACATCGGCTATCTCCGGACTACTCCGGACTCATAAATCATTGATTTATGGAATAAATCGCCTGCTGATCAAGAGTGCGAGGGTATATCAACGAACTGGTTTGTCAATCTTTGTGTCATTTACTGGCCGCTTTTCCAGTCTGGACAATAAACAATACTTCAAAAAGATCTCAATATACAAGAAACAGCAAAATAAGACTTCCAATCCCTAACCTAGCAACGGTTTTGCACTTTAAGTAATTGCGATTTGTTATGCGCTCTAAGCTCTCTCGTGGGTTTGCAATCAACATACTTCAGTCTGTTTGCAAACCGATGTGGGAAGAACGAAGGCGTGTAATCTTGTTAATGCTTCACCAGTAAGGAAGAAAAGGTCATTTCGTTACTGGATTTCATATTGAATATGAAGGCCGTTGTGTGAAACAAACTCTGGTTCTAATAGATGTTTAGTCCACACTACTATATCCAGGTGATCAGGAATACAATTTTAAAATTCAGTCATGATAATAAATAGACATGTTTTTTTTCTTCTAAAGATGGCATTGCTTTTTTTTTATACGTGTCGTTATATATTGATATATTTATGTTTAAGCTCTTTATACATGTATCATAATCAAAGTGCCAGTATATGATATACGAGCATATTAGCTACATACACTTACACATGGGCCGTGCTCTGTGAAAAAGGAGTTTAATGCATTTGCGTAAAGTGTAGTCTCATATTAGCCTGTACAGTCCGCACAGGCTAATCAGGATCGTCACTTTCCGCCTTAACAAAATTTTGTTAAGAAGAGACTTTCTTTAAAAAGAAAATATCATAATATCATAAAAGCGGAAAGTGCCGTCCCTGATTAGCCTGTGCGGACTGCACAGGCTTATGTGGGACGACACTTTACGCACTTGCATAAAATCCTCTTTTCACAGAGCACGGCCCACATTATTAAGTTATTGAGCGGAAACTGACGCTGACTCAAGTATACCAAAATGGAATCCAAAGCATGGTCTGCATGTAATCTACCAATGAACACGAGTTCAGCACAAAATCTCCATCAAAACTCAAGTTACTAAGCGGATACTTCATTCAAAAACCTGATTGAAACACTTGAGTCGTGTTCTGAGAAAACTGGGCATAATGCATGTGCGTAAAGTGTCGTCCCAGATTAGCCTGTGCAATCCGCACAGGCTAATCAGGAACGACACTTTCCTCCTAAATTCGATATTTGCTAACAAGAGACTTCATTTAAACGAAAAATGTCATAAAAGCGGAAAGTGTCGTCCCTGATTAGCCTGTGCGAACAGCACAGGCTAATCTAAGATGAAAATTTATGCACAAGTATTATGCACAGTTTTCTCAGAACGCGACTCACTTGTTTGTACGGTACAAATGAAAACGCATTTATACGTACATAGCTTGATTACCTACACGAACTTAAAGAGTCCTTTTCACAGATTTTGGCATGTATAAAAGTTTTTCATTTAATGCTTTATATTGATAACTGTAAACATTGGATCTAAAGAGCTCCAGAAAAAAAACAAGAAGAAAATTACAGAAAGAAAAAAAGTAACCCTCAACTGGGCTCGAACCACTGACCCCAGGGAGTAAAAGTCTGACGCTTAGACCAATCGGCAATCAGTGCTCACACAATGTGGATGTATTTTATATTTTTATATAAGCGATCCTCGTAGTGTCCCAAAATATAACGACAACAGTAGAACTCTCCAAATTATTCAATTGTTTCACGTTGCAACGCTTTGTAATGTTCAGGTTTTTAAATCGCCCAAAGATGCATAAAATGGATATTTTAGAGCATGGTAAATCTTCAGTATTACTGTTTCGTCACAAAAATCATAACTAAAATTAAAATTTGCGAATCTGAAACAACTTTTTTCTAATTTTGTCAATTTACCTAAACGTGAAAAGGCCCCTTTTCTAAAGCCGCATATGGCAGAAGACCTATTTTCTCATGCCGCATATGACAGAAGAGCCTTTTTCTCAAGCCGTATGTGACAGAATACCCGTGTTCTCATGCCGCGTATGACAGAAGACCCTTTTTCTCATGCCGCGTATGACATAATACCCGTTTTCTCATGCCGCATTTGAGATAAGATCCATTGTCTGATGTTTCTCATATGTTGTTAGCTTACTAATGCATTTCCTGTGGTCTGCATTAGCACACCCGAATATGGTCGAAGTTGGTTGGTTAAAGGTGTGATCTGCCAATTTCTCTGCAAGTCTGTGATTGTTCTTTTGTAGTTGCTCCTACATTATGTATTGCTTTTGATAAACGATAAAATGATTGCCTTTTCTTCTGTCGTGTCTATTACAGCATCCAAAATAGAGCACAAAGCGCTGGTACATTGAACTTCGTGAGAGGTTAGCAGTTCGTTAGAAGTTCAAGTACATGTAACACCTCATTCTTCGCCTTTGATATACTGTTTCGCAGTATTTCGTTGGAAGCACACACTTGAATGAATTCTCACTCATTTCTTGCTGATAATACACATCCATCATTAATCAAGATACACGTATATGTAAATCAATTTATTGAGTCTCCTACAGGACTTAGTTTGGGCTGAATTGCATCGATTGAATACAGGGAATACAGCTGGCGATTTCACATTGTTGAACATTTTATAGGTATCAAAACGGACTGATATTTTGTGATGTGAATACGCCGATATCCTCCATAATGCAATTTAAGGTATTGTTGGACGTTAACGGTTGTCAAAATTCAAACCCATGAACATTAATATGCCACTTCGCTTTTCGGGTTAAACGACATTAATTTGGACCGTGCTCTGTGAAAAGAGGTTTAATGCATGTGCGTAAAGTATCGTCACAGATTAGCCTGTGCAGTCCGCATAGACTAATCAGGGACGACACTTTCCGCCTAAACTGGAATTTTTGTTAAGAAGATTCATTTTTAAACAGAAAATTATGATAAAAGAGGAAAATGTCGTCCCTGATTAGCCTATGTGGACTGCTCAGAATAATCTGGGACGATACTTTACGCACATGCATTAAACCCCCTTTTCCCAGAGCGCGGCCCTTTTGTACTCGTAATGAGCCAATCATTATTCTAACTTGATTGCATTATTAGTAAAGATGTCTGTATAAAGGTTAATTAATACATGTATGCCTAGTGGACTCTCCCATCCTTCTAAATTGGATCAATTTAGTTCAAAATTAGGGATGTCTTGTATATTTATTTCTATATTTAGAATATTTCTTACAGAAATTTCTTTAAGCAAACAGCGCAGACCCTGATGAGACCTCGCATCATGCGGCGTCTCATCTGGGTCTTCGCTGTTTGCCAAGGCCTATTTTCTAGACGCTAGGCATAAATGGGTTAATTGTTGGAAGGTAACTGAGATGTCGTACCTCAAAATCCATGAACATTAATATTACAATTCACTTTTCATTTCAAAAGATATAAAAGTTTACTCGTGTTTGGCAAAGCATTTATCTATTTAATTGCACTATCAGTATTGATTATTGGACCTCTATTTATTTCTGCTTCTATTGTCGGTCATATCTTTGGTTCCTCAAACCATCATGATTGCAGATACGCCATCTTAGTGCGAACAAAATCCACGAGTTTTGTCTCATAGTGATCGGACGAAATGTGCAGTTTAAAATGTTATAATGTACAGTTTTGTTTGTGATGAAAAGCATCTTAAGATTGGAGTTTATTGGTAGAAAAGAAGCACATCAAACATATATGGGCTGTGCTCTGTGAAAAGGGTGTTGAATGCACAGGCTAAGCAGTGTTGACACTTTCTGCTTTTATGATATTCTTCGTTTAAAAAAAGTATTTTCTTTGCAAAAATGAAGTTTAGGCTGAAAGTGTTGTCTTTTATTAGCCGTTGCGGACTGCACAAGCTAATCTGGCTCGACCCTTTACACACATGCATTAAACCCCCTTTCTACAGAGACCGGCCCATATGTTTTATATCACCTTGGTTGGAACGCATTTAATTGAATGTCGTCTGCAGTAAACCAACGTGATTTAACTCCAAATGGCAAGCATTATGTACTTTATAACAAAAAGCTAGTATGCGAAAATGTGCCTGGTGCCATTTGCGACCACTGTAGCTCAAGACCAATGCGAGGATTGGCCGCACAATAAGGTCGGGAGCTACCCTGCCCGCTATAAAGTCACGTACTGTTTCGCGGTCTCAACAGCGTACAGCGTAGCTCCTGACCAGACTGCGCAACTGCGCAGACGCTTCGTTCGCCGCATATAGTTTAAGACCCATTTTTGAACGACGCGGGTAAAAGATAATCTATGTGAAGGTTCAGCTTCTGATTGAGAAAGATAAAAAAATGTTTACGAACGGCAGATTTGATTTGTATGTGGAATAGTCTAGCTTCTGTAGTAGTAATTGGAATAGGTTGACATTTTGATTAGCGCAGAGAATTGTCCAAGAATATCAGAAAGTAATACAAAAATATTGTCTCATCGAGTTTATTTTCCAGTCACTCGTGCTCTTTTCCAACCACCTACATACACAATATCAATACTGGACTTGTTTGACGGATCGAGCAGTACAACTCAGTCTGAAAGATTTTGTTTTGACATTGGCTGGACGTTGACTGTATTGTTTGATATAGTGTTTGTATCAATATTCACAATATTTTGAATCCTATCGCATTTAGTGAAACAGACTTCATCTAATTTACAAGAAGAAATGTTATTACATATCTGAGAATCAGATCAATAGAACCATCAGTATCGTTCGATGTTGCGGATGTAGTTGCTCAGTTTAAATTTAATAAAATGCTTTTTTTTCGCACGTATAATGTTTTAATCGAGTGATATTATATTTGTAAACTTGAATCGTGTCATTCTATGCTCGTAAACCATAGTACAACCATGCACACTACTATTACATCGGTAACAAGTTTGGAAAATATATTATTCAAGTAATGCTTTTTCGCATATTTGAATGTTCGGACCCGCGATATATATTCCGTTTTCACTACTTTATATACCCTGGAGGAAACTACTCAAATGACGCTTGATCTTTTGCATTGTTTACTAGTATTATTTGTGTCGCATTCTGAGAAAACTGGGCTTAATGCATGAACGTAAAGTGACATCCCAGATTTGCAGTCCGCATAGGCTAATCAGAGACGACACTTTCCGCTTTTATGACATTTGTCGTTTAAATGAAGTCTCTTCTTAGCAAAAATCCCATTAAGGCGAAAAGTGTCGTTCCTGATTAGCCTGGGCGGACTGCACAGGCTTATCTCGGACGACACTTTACGCACATGCATTATGTCCATTTTTTTCAGGACACGACTCATTTGATTCTGACTTGTATTAATAACGAGTAGTATTTCAATATCAACTGTATTATAACCTAGTATCATTTGAATAGAAACTTCATTAATAACTTGAAGTATTTAAATAGCAACTATATATTACCTTTGTATCATACCAATCTGAACTGTATTATTAATTACTATCATTTGGATTCAGGAACTGTCGTTAGATGTTTATTCAGTCCCTCTGCAGATCAATTTATTGAGCGCCCTCATGGCAGCGTTGTTGAAATGGCAAGTCTTATATTAAACGCAATTAGCTTGATAGAAAAAAAAGAAGAAAATGAGTTGCGTTCTGAGAAAACTGGGCATAATGCATGTGCATAAAGTGTCGTCCAAGATTAGTATGTGCAGTCCGCACAGGCTAATCAGGGGCGACACTTTCCGCTTTTGTGACATTTTTCGTTTAAATGAAGTATCTTCTTAGATAAAATCCAATTTAGGCGGAAAGTGTCGTCCCTGACTAGCCTGTGCGGACTGCACAAGTTAATCTGGGACGACACTTTACGCACATGCATTATGCCCAGTTTTCTCAGAACGCGATTCAAATAAGCCTTTCGAAACTCTTTGTAAACCAAGCCGAAAAAGTTCCGACACTAAGTATTGTATTGCAAAATCTAGGACGTATATAACTTACACACGCATTTATTAAATCACAGTAGTTTAACCCTTTATTACTTAGATACGTATTTTTACGCATTTGTAGTCCCTTGGAAAGTCATATTTAATTTAAGACCTGACTTACTGGATTCAAATATGTATGGCTTCATTTCCAACCCGTAGATACTGATGAGCAGCAAACAGCATAAAACCTGAACAGACTGCGAGTTGCTCACAGGCTGTTCTGGTTTTATGCTGTTTGCACTTAGCCATTTTCACTTTGCTTCTGAGAGGGAAAGGTTTAATTCTTACTCATCGAAACTAGACTATTGATTGGGCGATAAGCAACGATGCATCAATCTTTTGACATGTAATATCGTATTCGCAATGATACAAACAAATAGATACATCCAATGTGATACCCTACAGTAACCGAAATACACTGTGTGGCCTGTGTATGGACCACCATGAAATTCTACGACGAGTTTCAATAGGAAATACCCAATGTAATGGCAAAAGCATCATCTTGAAATAATGTTCAAATATGAGCTTTTATTTGCGCAAAAACTTAAACCCATTTATGCCTAGCGTCTAGAAAAAAGGCCTTGGCAAACAGCGTAGACCCAGATGCGGCGTCTCATCTGGATTTGCGCTGTTTGCTTAAAGGAATTTCTGTACGAAATATTCTAAATATGGAAATACGTATTCTAGACATCCCTAACTTTAGAAATAAATTGATCAAATTTAGAAGGATGGGAAAGTCAACTTGGCATAAATGGGTTAACAATTTAACATTTTAACGAAACATACAGGGAAAACACTACATTGTGAAGATATTGTTGTTTTTCTATTTCAGAAACGAAATCATTTTCAAGGGTCTTCTGTTCGAAAAAATCACTGAACAGTTCAGCTGACAAGATCCAGATGGAGCCCGTCATGGAGAAAATAAAGTCCAAAAGTTATCGTCGAGATGTTATAGATACGTTCTTCACGTATGTTGACAGGGATCTCTTCATTTGCAAACTGTTCTACTTCTTCTTCTTTGCCGCGTTCGGCTCCCTGTACCCGCTACTTGCGATCTACTTCAAGCAGCTGGGCATGAACGCCACGCAGAGCGGTCTGCTGATTGGTTTCAGGCCTTTTATCGAGTTCTGCAGCGCTCCTTTCTGGGGAGGCGTCGCCGACAGGTGGCGGAAGTGGCGTTTGCTGCAGTTGTGTTCGGTCGGGAGCTGGGTCGTCTTCACATTGGCGATGGCGTTCGTTAAACCTCCACACGTGTTTTGCTTCGGCGAGAACAACGTTACCGAAACGGATATAATCAACTACAAGCGAGATTTAATTAAGCCCGCGTATAGCTCGGTGTATTACGAACGGGAAGCTGTTAAAGATGCGTTCTTCGCTCTGTTACTGATCGTCGTCATAGGGGAATTCTTCAGCGCTCCAGCAATCACGTTCGCAGATACGGTGACCCTTTCTTACCTCGGGGAAGACACGGATAACTACGGGCGTCAGAGGATGTTCGGGTCACTCGGATGGGGTCTAAGTATGTTCTTCGTAAGCATAGCCCTGGATGGGGCAACCACCTTCCCCGGTCACCCCTGCGAGACCCAACACAAGCGCGAGAAGGACTACCTTTTATGCTTTGCCGTGTTCTCAGTATTCATGTCATGCGCTGGTATAACAGCGTTTCAGTTCAAATTTCCGGGTCAGGACACGGACATCTCTTGCTGGCCCGATGTCGTGGTGCGAATAAAAGACAAAATAGTATCGATCATACTTGGTCATAAATCAGTCGAGAGGGAAAAGCTAGTTGAAGAGGACGATGAATTTAGATTTGGACAACCTAAAAATGTCGATCCGGTACAAACAGAGAAACACGACGTTGTAGGACAGAATGGTAAAGAATTACATATTTCATTGAATTCTAAGCAAGACATGGTAACAGATGTGGTGAACAGTCCGGGAGCCACCGCTGCCGCGACTCAAAAACCTTTTGACCCAGATGACCCATTTTTGGGTCGCTGGACGGCCGTGATCCGGATGCTGGCCGAGGCCAAGTTCATCTCGGTCCTCGTCGTGATCTGGTTTATGGGGTTCGGTATCGGACTGATCTTCACCTTCCTGTTCTGGCACCTGCAGGACCTCGGTGGGAGCCCGACCCTCTTCGGTGTCGCCTCAATCATCAACCACGGCTCAGAACTGCTGGCATATTTCTTGAGCTCTCGGTTCATTGCTTCATTTGGTAGGGTCCTATATGCTGTTACAAGGTTGTAAAATACACGACCCTCGTTCTGGGAAATTTGGGCGTCATACCTATGCGTAAAGTGTCATCTGAGATTAGCCTGTTCAGTCTGCACAGGCTAATAAGGGACGAATGTATCTGCCTTTATGGACTTTTTCGTTTAAACGAAAATTCGGTGCACTGTCCCTGATTGTCTTGTGCCTACTGCACAGGCTAATCTGTGAGGACATTTTACACAATCGCGTTTAACACAGTTTACCCAGAACGAGCGTCACATAATAATTAAGCCGTGCTCTGTAAAAAAAGGGGTTTAATGCATTTGCGTAAAGTGTCGTCCCAGTTTAGCCTGTGAAGTCCGCACAGGCTAATCAAGGACGATACTTTTCGCCTAAACTAGATTTTTTTATAAAAAGAGACTTTCTTTAAACAGAAAATATAATAAAAGCGGAAAGTGTCGTCCCTGATTAGCCTGTGCGGACTGCACACGCTAATCTTGGATGGCAATTTACGCACATGCATTAAATCCTCTTTTCACAGAGCACGGCCCAATAATTAGGTTTGTTATATTCTATTAATTAAATAAAGTTGTATATATTTATACAACGCAGTGCAATCGACGATACAATATTTATTGTTAAACCGAGCAAAAGTTTGAAAAAGTTAACGTCTCACCTACACACACGCACGCACCCGCACACATGTCTATTCAGTCTATATTTTGTTCTTAAGAAGCAGTTAATACCTGAGGTGTTGCTGGTTGTCGAATCATGTTTAAAAGAAAACAATAACTGTTTTCTTTTTTCAGGGCATATAATGGTGTTGTATATGGGCCTAATTGGAAATATCGTCCGATTCATCTACATTTCCTGCCTCAACAGCCCGTGGATGGTGTTGCCCTTTGAACTTGTACAAGGTGCGTTTCTGCACATACATTTAGCCGCGCTCTTAGAAAACAAACGGTTTTATTGCATGTCCGTAAAGTGTCATCCTGATAAGCCCTTACATTCCGAAATTTCTTGAATTTTTGTTTGACTGAATTCTATTTTAAACAAAAATCCTGTCTGGACGGAAATTGTTATCCATGAATACCCTGTCAAAACTGTTTAATCTGGAACGACACTCCGCCTTAACTTGATTTTCGCTAAGAGAGGGCTTCCTTTCAACAAAAAAAAAGTATTAATATTATTTATCGGGTAAAGCAAGTTGTCTCAGAACAAGGCTCAATTGTTTCATAACCTTGATTCCAGGCTTGACGCACGCAGCTGTGTGGGCGACGACGTGTTCATATATCATGCAAGCGATCCCAGGAGACCTAAGGTCCTCGGCACAGGGTATTCTACAGGGGCTTCATCACGGACTAGGGCGGGGCTGCGGGGCCGTCTTTGGGGGAATGCTCGTGTACAGCTTCGGTAATGTTCGTGTAAAGCTCCGATAATGCTCGTGTACAGATTTGATAATGCTCTAGTACATATTCCTTTATACTCGTGTACAGATTCGGTAAAACTCCTATACAGCTTCGGTAATGCTCCAGTGCAGATTTACAGCTTCGGTAGTGCTCGTGTGCAGCTTTACAGCTTCGGTAATGTTCGTATACAGCTTCGGTAACATTCACTTTGTGTTAGCATTTGGTACGTATTCTGTTAACTGTGTCTGTATTGTTAACGTAAACTGTGATTGTTGTGGTAACGTAAACTGTGATTGTTGTGATAACGTAAATTATGTGTGTAGCGGTAATGTCAACTGATTTCGTAGTCGTAACGTTATCTGATTGCGTAGTGGTGTAGTGGTAACGTAGACTGTTTGCGGAGTGGTAACTGAATCGTTTACGGGTATAATTATCTTACATCTATTTGAAGGGTAACATATATGTTTGAGTAGTGGTAATGTGAACATTTATTTTTTAACTGGTTACGCACTGCTGTTTTAGTAGTGGAGACTTTCATTGTGGTAGATTTGTGGAAAAATACATGAATATGAGTGGTGATAATTTACATCTGTGTGTGTTGTGGTAGCTTACAACTACAACCGCTTTTAGTTGTTGCAAATCATACCTGTTTCAGTTGTGGAATCGCTACTCTATACGAGAAAGATTGACATGGAAAGAGGACCCGTCATAGTGTTAGAAAATGTGTTCATTGTAACACCATGACGAAATATTAAAATAATTATAATATGTTAATCGAAACAAGCTTGGTTTACTGTCATAAACCCTGATGAAAAAATTGATCAACGAAAAACGTGTACTCTGACTTCCATCGCACATGCTGTTGACAAGTATGATGTGTCAATTTGTATCTTACAGGTACGCGGATAACCTTCCGAGCATACGGGATATCGTGTATCTTCGTGCTGGCTGCGTTCTTTGGTCTCAATATGTATCTTAAGGTATGGTACTAACCGGTGTTGGGACTTACAGTTAAAGACGTTTATCTTCTGTTTTCATGCCATAAAATCAATTGTGAAGTAAGAAGGTATTTGTATTTTATAAAAGGCAGCAAACAATAATGCAATTATCTGAAAGCTCCATTCTTTGCTGTGAACAGCTTAAGCCTTAGACTTCTAAGCGATATAATATCATACTGTGTTGTCAATGTATACTATAAATATTGAGAAACTAGCCAGGGGACACTGAAATGTTTGCACGTTTAAACTCGAGATAGATTAATGATTATATTATATAATATGATAAAATATGATAAATGTGTAAGATATGGTAACAAATAATAAATACAAAAAATATATTATAACATTATAATATAATATATAATCATACTATAATATAATTGTATAATTATATTATATTATATTATATTATATTATTATATATTATATTATATAACATAACATAATCTTAAATTATATTTTATAACATTTTATTATATAACAATATATTATTTAACATTATATAAAATTTCATAATATAGCATTACAATCTAAGTGGAGTAATATTTAAATTTTAACAAAACCATACTCTTCACCATTGTTCCTTAAAGAACTACAATAAAAACGATCAATATTGAAAGTTTTCATACATACTAGAAGAATTTAACAGACAGACATACAGACAGACAGATTCTTTATTCAGACTTATACAAAAGTACATCGTCTTAATACACAAATATACACATGATTCTCTGTCACGTGACTACGAATAACAATAAAGCATTACATAACATATATAGTCAATTTAAAAATCAAATACAAATTAACACACACGATCGTGAGAACACAGAATTTCTTTCTAGCATTACATAACATATATAGTCAATTTAAAATACAATTACAAATAAACACACACGATCGATGGTGAGAACATAGAATTTCTATCTAGGGGGTGATGAAATATATTAAACGATATTATTAAGGATGGTATTTCTTATAAATAAAGCTTCTTTAATATATTTACATACATTAGAAATAACTAATCTATCACATGATTCTAACAACGTGTGGAATTTAAATACCGATGGCTTAACATAAAATGTACGGCTGATATATTTAAATACCGATGGCTTAACATAAAATGTACGGCTGATATATTTAAATACCGATGGCTTAACATAAAATGTACGGCTGATATATTTTAATACCGATGACTTAAAATAAAATGTACGGCTGATATATTTAAATACCGATGGCTTAACATAAAATGTACGGCTGATATATTTAAATACCGATGGCTTAACATATAATGAACGGCTGATATATTTAAATACCGATGGCTTAACATAAAATGAACGGCTGATATATTTAAATACCGATGGCTTAACATAAAATGTACGGCTGATATATTTAAATACCGATGGCTTAACATAAAATGTAGAGCTGATATATTTAAATACCGATGGCTTAACATAAAAAGTACGGCATATATATTTAAATACCGATGGTTTAACATAAAATGTACGGCTGATATATTTAAATACCGATGGCTGAACATAAATTGTACGGCTGATATATATATTTTCTTAAATCAATGTAAGAGCGGCATAAACATATAAAATGTGTCTTGTTCTGATAAAACTGGACTTAATTCATGTGCGCAAAGTGTCGTCCGAGATTAGCCTGTGCAGTCCGCACAGGCCAATCAGGGACGACACTTTCCGCTTTCATAATATTTTTATTTTCAAGGAAGTCCCTCCTTACAGAAAATCAAGTTTAGGCGGAAAGTGTCGTCCCTGATAAGCCTGTGCGGACTGCACAGGCTAATCTGGGACGACACTTTATGCACATGCATTATGACCAGCTTTCACAGAACAAGACACAAATGATATTCATCTTCTAAATCTAAGTCGTTACAACATAAACAATAACTTTCATTTCGTGGGATGTTGTTATGTGCATATCTGCCAGTTTGGATCCTCAACGGATGTGCAGAAACTTTTAATCTTACGAAAAATAAACGAAGACGTCTAGGGAGTAAGTCCAAGTATTCTTCATATTCCAAAGAGGTTTTATATAGTTTATTCATATCTAATACAGGCCTGTTATTTATTTTACCGAACCACTCTTGTTTAAAATTGTCGACAAGTCTACATTTGAATTCATTTACAAAACTATTTATTTGCACAACGTTTGGATTTTCAAATACATAACCAAATCCATAATTATTTAACATATTCTTGACATTCGTGAGCCAATTGTTATAACATTTAGTGCAATCGTTTAAGGCTTGTCTGTATACAGTTTGCATAATAATATTGTTATTGTTTACAACTTTAAACCAATATTTTATAATTTTAACAAACCAATTTATATACAATGGATCTCTACCTAATTCTCCATAAACAGCAACATAACATGTATTTATTTTAACCTTCAGCAATCGTTTGCAAAATTTTTAATGAATGCGTTCAATATCATCGGACTTCGTGAAACCCAATAATTCCGAAGCATAATTTAATATAGAATCCACAAAGGAGTCAAACAACTGGCAAAAATGTTTTGGTTTTATGTCAAAGTCGTGGCATTTTGTCAAAAATGTATTCATGGCTTTAAGGGCTTTACCAACCAAATGTTCTTGGTTTTGTTTAAAACTTCCAGTATAATTCAGCACTGTACCTAAATAGTTAAAATTATCAACAAATTCAATAACATTACCATTTTTCATTTTCTTTTAATCCTCATTTCTTCCTAAACACCATTATTTTCGTTTTTGCAGTGTTAATACTAAGACCCCAAGAGTTATAGTATAAATATAATTTATCAAGATGGGAACGGACTTCAGCAGGTGACTTGCCTAAAATAGCCATGTCGTCAGCAAATAATAGTAAATTCAACACAATATAATCTATACTCAATCCAGAGTTAATATTATCTTGTAAGAAAAGTTCAAGGTCTTCGACAAATAAAGAAAACAAAATCGGCGACATTACCTCCCCCTGCCTCAGTCCAACCGCATAACTTAAATAATCTGAATACGGTGAACATGCATTTGCATACATATCCTTCACAATTCTAAGCAATTTGCCTTGAATATCAGACTTAAACATTTTCAACCATAATGCATTGCGGTATATGCTATCAAAACATTTCAACATATCGACGTATATAACATATAGACGTTTATTTTCATTTAAATAATTTTGTACAATCGACATCAATATATAAATAGCATCAACAGTTGAATATCCTTTCCTAAATCCGAACTATGCATCCGAAATAATGGTATTCTCATTGCAAATAGATTCAATACGTTTGTTTAAAATCGTGGTAAATAATTTTGAAAATCAACTCACTAAAGTAATCCCTCTAAAATTATTAACATCATTTACATCACCTTTTATATGCAAAGGGATTATAATTCCTTCTGTCCATTTATCGGGGGAAAAGCCCGATACAAAAAAAAACCGTTAAACATATCACACAAATGTGCGGACAAAATATCGCTACATTCAAGAAAATATTCGTTCAAAATAAAATCACTACCTGATGATTTATTTCGTTTTAAATGTTTAATCGCATTGCGAACTTCCTCAACAGATATAGGAACGTCAAGTTATGGGAATGTAGAATTTTCCAAATTAAAGTCATTATTTAAACAAAATTCTTCAGCTTCATTATTACAAAAAATCAGACATATTGCTACTGAGGTTTTTAAAAAAACATTGTAAATTCTTCTAATGATATTTTATTTGATAACACATTATTTTTAGATTTGAAAAAACGCCAAAAGTCTCTCGATTTTTGTTTTCTTAAATTTTCAATCTTTAACATCTTTTGCCTATAACAACACGCTTTCTTCTTGCGGATTAAGTCCTTATAATACCTTTTACGTGTACATAAATGTTCTCTGTTTGCATCTGTTTTACTGGAGTTAAAAATACGTAAGGCGTCGTGGTACAATTTTTGTGCATCATCGCACTCGTGATCAAGCCATTCTGCATTCTTTATAGAGTTATAAACATGAAAACTAGGATCTGTTTTATACACTCATGTTTTTGAAAATAACGGGTCAGCAACACTGCGAAAAGTTTCAGTAAATCTAATCAAAACTTCATTTATTGACGTTCTACTTGAGAAATCAATATGTTGTTCAATATTGTTAAAAACAGGTTGCATACAAATAATCCCAGAGCGAAATTGCCCACATAAATCATCATTCCATTTATATTTGACATCGGTGTAAGACTGACACTGAGTCGGTGCATTGTTACATAATAAAGTATACTGTAACGGGGCATGTCACTAAATACGTTAAAATCGTGCACGGTAAAATCTGCTATAGATGTAAAGTTGTATTCGTTTGTCATAAGTAATCAATGACACTAGTACCGTTATATGAATAAAAAGTTTGTTTACAACTATTACCAACACTACCATTAACAATACGTAGGCATGTGGATTTACATAAATCAAGTAATTTCACACCATGGTTATTAAGAACATTATCTACTGAGGCCCTAACAGAGGCAATATCTGGATAGTAATCAATGTCATCATTAACAGTATTAATTTTATCATGCACAATATAATCGCATTTATTACTAACTCTACTATTGAGATCGCCAGCAACAAAAACTTTACCAAATTCAGAAAAATAAGAAATATCATTTTCTAATAATTCAAACAAATCTACATTGTATGTGTTATATACGGGAAACTCTTGCCCATACATTAACATTCATTAAACTTACAATTCTTATATACTCTCCACAACAAAATTTGACCTAAATAAATATATCACGGGTTTGAAATATGTCTCAATCACAAACTTAACATACAAATTTGTGCAATAGCTCCGATAACAATAGTTGATGTTCGTACAGTAACAGACATAGTCGGCCCAATAACCTCTACGATTAATAATGCTATACAAACTGGATTTTCTCCTGATCACCTGAAATAAGCGTACACTTTACAAATACACAAATGTTCAGACAAAAGTGATCTTAACAATTATATACCTTTTTTATACCTTCAACCATTTAAAAGATATACACCTTACAAATCACATTAAATCATTTCGTGTAACACATTATTAACTGCACGACTTTTAGTCTGATTTCCGCCCCCTAAAAACATTCATGGCAGACATCTTTGATTCGCCTTGTAGAATCTTAGCATGCAGATAGAGATTCTGGTCAAATTGTCGACACAGTCTTCATTGATTGCGGAATGCCTTTGACTTATCAGATCATGATATCATACTTGAAAAACTTAGTATATTCGATTTCGTAAAAAATAACCTCAAATGGATGAAATCATATTCAAAATCAAGTCAAATAGAACACACTGCATTTAAGAGGGATCAAATAACTCATCTTATCAAAGCATTAAGTCTTGGGTACCTCAAGGGTCTATATTCGGTCTGTTTTTTTGGTGAGTATAAACGACGTCAAACACTTTTTGCTCAAAATTTAATAACTGATTTGTATTCAGATGAGTCGACAATACATCGTTTGGAGTATAAATTTAAACTGTTCATATTTCATAGCAAAACGATTTAGACATCATATTTGATGTGTGTGCTTGATATCTACACTTGGAGACTTTTTAACGCAACACGTATTTAAATCGATATAGCTGCCTTTTTTTAACGGATTTTGTTGAAATTTGGACCATTAAAATTATTCAATACATATCTGATAATTGCTGTAAATTAAATTGATCAACAAAACAATATGAAACTAAACAATTTAAAAACATCACTTCAAAAGTCAAATTCTCAAAATCGTACAACGTAAAATAATAACTATGTTAAAAAGTCACAAATATTACAAATTCAAGCGGTTAATACCTTGCATGTGCCCCATGACTCTAACAACGTGTACACATCCCTTTCTCATTGAAGCCACGTGGTTAAGAATAAAAAAGTGCGGTTTGTTTCGCCACTCTTCAACAAGGTCCTGTTCTAATGCACGTTGAGCGAGAATTTTCTAACGCAACACTTTTCAAGCTTGAATATATCAGTTATGATTAAAGCTTTTGATTTAACATTGTACATGTGATCATTTGACTTTATTCGGTGCTATCTCACGATAAATTCGTTCATCCGTGACGATCGACGCTTAAGCACATGGGGAAGGAAGCCTTAAACATGCCCATTGCGCGGTTGCGCTCATACGAACCATATTATTTTTTGAATTAATAGCATGTTTTCCTGATGAAGTAACCCACTTAAAATGATGAAATTGAAATAAATTTAGAATTATGACGCGTTTGACCATTTCCTCCTAGAAAACATGAAATCTTACCTACCCTACGTGAAAAAGCGTCCTATCGTCACGGATGTATTTTTTTCGCGAGCTTGCACATAATGTACATGTAGTCAAATGATCACATCTAAAATTTTAAATCAAAATCTTGACTCATAACGGTGATATTCAAGTTTGAAAAGTGTTGCGTTAGAAAAGTCTACAATTGTATACTTCCAAATAAAGCTAAATGCATTGTATTGTGAAACGATATTTAATGTAAGAGATCAAAGGTTAAGGTCGCAGCGACTGTGCCAGTTACGGCATTTTTTATTGTACACACTACTTTTGTAATTGCTTTGTGGGGAGATTATACATTATTCAGTCTTCAGTTACATTCTTTGTTTTATTATGTTCCTTGAACACAGCGAAGAGGCGTTGCCAAAGAAAGTCACGTGCCTCACGAGACCCTCCACGATACCCCCCTCTCGTTTAACCCTCACGGTGTCCCATCCGGCAGCGCACGAGAGCTGTCGAGCAGTAAGCTCAAGCAACAAGATGGTATGTATGACCCGCAATGTATCAAATGACCCCCAAGGCAGGGCCGTACGCAGGATTTTTTGACTGGGGGGGGGGGGCCCAACCGGGGAGAATTTGGGAGGGGGCCCCCCTCCCTATATATATATATATATATATATATATATATATATATATATATATATATATATATATATATATATATAGATATATATATATATATATATATTTGTTTTTTGAATTTGGCACTTTGCAAGGTAATTTTAATGCTTATACAAACCTTATTTTATGATATTAATTTATTGAATATAACAAGTAAATCAGCCCATTTCGGAAGTCTTAAGCTTTAAACATTGGTGTGAATATGAAACTTACAGGTTTAAACTAATTATGGTTATCCATATCAACTTTTTAATTGCTTCCACTAATTTGTTTTGGCACCAATCAATAACTTCAAAGTATTGTTTGTTTGTTTTTTTAAGGAAAGACCTTGCCTTTTTTGGGGGGGGGGGAGGGGAGGGAAATGCGCGAAACGCCTTATTTTTTTTTTGGGGGGGGGGGGAATAATGAACGTCTTAAATAATCAATTTAACATTTTACTGTTTTCAAACAATTTCAAGGCAACAGATAAATTAATAATACAATATTTTTTTACACTTGATCAGGTTAACTTATATAATGAGATCTATTTATTGTTTCAATTTTACTTATTTTTTTACCAATGCACCATTAATAGGTTGACATTATACTCAGTTCTCGGTACTCAATTATTTTAAATACTGACTTCTGCCAAATTCTTATCTATTGCTGGACAAATTTATGCATATGTTTTTCTTTTCAACAAACATGTTAACTATCTATCCCTAGTATTTTTTAGTGATTTCCTTTCAAAAATGATAAATACTCAGTTTGAATACCTTTTTCAGTGTTTCTGTTGCCGTTCAACTTTAGGGCCCCATTCGCAAAGTAAAAAAGTATATATTATTCCCAATTGGGACCTAACAATTTACAATTAAAGGTCTGCAAAAAAAAAATCTAACTTTTAGAGGGTAAATATACGTCTATGGGATATGGCCTTCTCAAAGAAGGAAAAAAACCTGCGTCAGCAATTATCAGACCATAGTCTACGACCTCCTGTAGCAGTTGCTTCCATTTGCTGCTATTCTTTCCTTGACTAATCAAATTACATGTTACATCAGCCATCGATAGATGAAGCATTCAGGATCACAATAGGGGACTGATCGCGGATGTGTGTACAAGGCGATAAGAAAACATTGCCTAGGGGCTTATCTCCATTGGCGAGCGCTAATCACCTTGTTTATAAGGGACAATAAAACATAGCTGCTGTTTTGTATTGAGGGAAAGTGTACTGTGGACCCTTTCACGAGAGAAAATATTGCAGTGGGCCCATAATTAAAAAAAAATCATAATTCAACAGCCAGCTGGGGGGGGGGGGGCCAGGCCCCTGGGCCCATGGCCTGGGTACGGGCCTGCAAGGTACCATATGACCCGCAAGGTATCATATGACCCGCAACGTATCATATGGCCCGCAAGGTATCATATGACCCGCAAGGTATCATATGACCCGCAATTTATCATATGACACGCCAGAAATGTATGATCCGCAAGCTATATACTGATCCGCAAGGTATCATATGACCCGCAAGGTATCATCCATTATGATGATTGACTCCTTGCAGTACGGTAACCACTGCGATCGCAAGTGAAATCCTTCTTGATCCGCAGGGATATCTGTTTGTGATTTTGTTTTCTTATTTAGTGAATATCTCAGCAATGTTTTGCATAATTGGCTACTCCATATACCGTCTATAGTCATACATGATACAGAAAATACGTTTATAGAATATATTATACAAAATAATTTTTATTATAGTGTTAGAAATGACGACAGGGCTTGGATGAACTTTGCTCAAACAAAACGAAGTTGCGCAAAAGAACGTACACATATGTAGGGCCGTTTTTTCGGCATAGCTGTTTAACGTCACTTCTGGCCTTACCTGACCTGACCGCGGCTAGACACAAATGAATACACTTCATTAATTCCATTGGCTGATTTGAGCATACCACCAAAACATTGGAAACATGTCCGCGTCTTCGTAACACTGTTTTACTGCGTGTTCAGCATGAAACAATTTTATCTCTGATGAAAAGGCTTGATAGATATAACAGTTTTACACTCAACTCTTGACATCAATACGGTTTGTGCGTGCACCTTTTATTTTCAGAGGATTGCCAGCGCAATGGCGTTTGTACTTAAAGGCTATATTCTCATATTTAGTAATTACTTCCATATTCCTGTCTTTGTACTAGTATATTTCAGTTTATAAAAGTATCGTTTTTCCCTATACTGATATTCGTTTTGGCCAAACCATTTTAAATTGTTTTAGAAATTTAGCATGTAAAAGTATAAAGTTTTAAACAAGCCGTCGTTCCAGCAGTGGAAGCGTGGCCTCACTTTAATGCATTGCATTCCAAACTGCAATGTGTCAGGGTCAGTTCGCGGCCAGTAAAATAATCGTTATATAATATGGACGATATCGCGTGAACTAGGTGCACTCAGGTATGTGTATTAATACACATACCTGGGGCACTGGATTTTTTTTTAGACCAGAAATATATAAAATGAAAAAATTCAGCGATATAATTATGGTATGTCAATAATAGATTCTTAATGTGTTTTCAACAATACCATGATAAATATTATTTTTGATTAATTTAAGGGATGTTGCGGCAGTTTATTTAACCAATGATATATTTATAGCAACACCGATGATGCGATTATCACAGCTCAATATTTTTGTTTTCAGTATCATCAGAAATGACCGAGTTGGTTCATAATAAAATTGTCAGAGGTTCGATCCCAGATGGGGTTATTTTTTTTTTACTTTTTTGTCTTTTTTTAAAATTTCATTCTTGTTATATACTGGAAGTCTTTAGTCCTGTTGTTTATATTTATCAATTTAAAGCATGTAATCACAAACTTCCAAACATGCCGAAATCTGTGAACAAGTACATGCAAGTTATTAATGGTTAAGGTCGAGTTTGATACTGTTTGGTCTTATGTTTGTGATTAAATATATTTTTTATTTTATTTATGTCTTTTGTTGTGATCCCAGTTAAGATTGTAAACAATGTCTAATGTTTATGCATATTTCTAACAATCTATGTACCGGTACTTTGGGTTTGCCTAATTGCTGTATTTTATGAAATTTGACGCAGACGGTAGGGATTGTTAAAACAAAAAAATATCTGTTAAAAATGCGGTGACCCCCTTTTTATTTGTGTTTTATGATGACAATACGTAGATGAACGTATTTGATCAGTTTCGCAGAATTCTATTAGACAGAACAATTTTTAATTCCATTAATGTGGTTACAATAGTAAAAAATGACGTTTGTTGGGGTGACATAGAAATTATAAAAAATAATTTTCTTAAACATTTAACCTGTGTACTCCATTTTATTGGTATAGTGTGTGGTTTAATTAAATGGTATATGATGTATCTTAGCTTATGTAATATCTACATGTTGCCAATTTCATAGGTTATCAATTCTTTTTACGCAAATAGAGATTTTTCAGTTTTATTGAAATAGAACATGTTATATAATGGTGAATAAAATCAAAACAAGGCCGGTGACCCTATGTTTTTATTTCATTTTTCATATAGTATTTGTATATATATCTTAAATATAAATTTTGGACAAAATCGATTAGATGGAAAAAATCAGCAAAACTGCAGCAACACCCCTTAACAAGAATTTTCCACCATATTTATTGACTAATGTATTAAGCATGAGTGCGATGATTCTCGATACTGTTAATAATCGAATCAAATAGCATTGCCCGACAAACCACTAAAACAGGTTTGTTCGAAGAAAGCACGTATAAATATTTAAAATATGTACGGATACTTAGCGTGTGGCCGGTTGACTCATATGTTTTAATTTCACTTCCATTCTTCTTTTGTTTTTCTGTTTTGTATCTATAGGTATATGACCAGCAATATGTAATAATGTAAAATAAGCCGCGAAAACTCCGCGTAACATCCCGTACTGCGTCACCGCCGTGTAATGCAGCTAAGAACTGCAAAGAAAAAGACATTCGCTATCTTTGATCTCATTCATTGAACTCTTTACCTTTTACCAACTCCAACCAAAATCAACGCCGTATATCTTTTTTTTAAAGATATTTCTTCTTTACCTTAACGGGAAGTTATTGTCTCTGTATTACAAAACCATGTGACGGCGAGATAAGGTCTCAAGTAGGGCTTTTATTAGAAATATTTGCTCAACGATTAGGACGCATCTCAAATGATGATAGTTTAAATTCCGTCAAAGATTACAGTCTCAAATATAGTTAGGCCCAGTCTTCAAGATAAATTAATAGACATTGTCTACGAAAAGGCGATAACATGTGCTGAATGCAAAGACGCTTTATGTTTTACCTGTATTGAATTTTTCGAAGGTGTAGATCTACAGATATTGTTATCAGAGGGGGTAATCACGTGACAAACAAGATGGCGACGTCCATGCCGAGGCAGGTAATTTTCGTCGTTTTATACCCTTTATTACTTGTATTATTATTTATTAATCCGCCCACTTTGCAGCCATATTAGAAAGAAAGTTACTGACTTTTATTTCTAAGTAATATTCGCTCTATATCTCGACTTTACTCAATGCACAATTTCTAAACGGGATGACCTAATTATGGCTCCGCTCAGAAAATTTGCACCGAGTAAAGTCGAGATATAAAGTGAATTGAAATACAAAATAAACGCTAATCACTTTTTTACTGATATTGCTGAAAAGTGAGCGTCATTTTAAAAATAAACAGAAGTAATAAAGGGCATACAACGGCGAAAAATAACTATCTCGGTATGGACGTCGCCATCTTGACTATCACGTGATTACCCCCTCTGGTTATCTTTATTTCATGCACTTTGTACGACGTTTTTTAAACGACCTTTCATATATAATAGTCATGATTTTTTTTAATAGCAAGCGATTACGATAAGTTTTGGTTTTTCTTTCACTAAAAATACAAATGTTATTGTGAGTCACAGTCTACATGCTTTTTTAAATAGTTCCCATGTGTATTAATGTAATCATTTATGTCACCTATAAAACAACAATGCTTTATCACATGCCATACCCTGTTTACCATGTAATATAAACATTACGAATATTTTTATCTTACACATGTGTAATATACTTTTTTAGCGTTTTCATTGGCCTATTTTCGTTCGATTGTCCAATCGCATTATGTTATTTTGCTGAAATGACGTTGCAACGTCAAATGACGTCACGAAATGTAAACAACATTCGGGATTTATCATTATGTTTGCGTTAATATTAATTCAATTTGCTCATTAAAAAGCATGTGATAAAAAAATCTGACACTCGATGTCATATCATACCATATTTTATTAAACTTGTCTAGGAAATTCGTTAGTAAGCTCGCCAGAGGCTCGCTTACCTTACAATACAATTCCTGAACTCGTTTAATAAAATATGGTATGATATGACAACTCGTGCAGATCCTAAATGTATCATTTGAAGGAATATTTGTTTAAGTAATTCATCAATCCGTGTATTAATAAATCGTTCATGTACCTGTAATAATCAATAAAGAAACTTATAATTTATCTGTAAAGGTTAACTCTATATGAGTCTCGCTCTGTAAAAATGGGGTTTAATGCATGTGCGTAAATTTTCGTCCCAGATTAGTCTGTGCAGTCCGCACAGGGTACTCCTTCCGTATAAACTGGATTTTCGTCAAGAACAGTCTTCCTTTTAACAAAAAATCAATAAAAGCGGAAAGCGTCGTCCCAGATTTGCCTGTGAGGACTGCACAAGCTAATATGGGACGACACTTAACGAACATGAATTAAACTTCCTTTTCACAGAGCACGACTCATATGGGTTGTTTGTTTTTCCAATCTAAAGCTGATAGCAACACACAACTTAAGCCCAAGATAAAAAGTCTCAATTACTGTCCTTGCAGACCAAAACACGTCATACGGTTCAATACTTGGAACAGACTTGAAAACGAAAGAAGGTATTTTTATATTTCCACTTATAGTTTTTCCATTTTTAAAGAATCGTCCCTGAGATGAAAAATGATATGAAATTTATTATCGATGACTGCTGTTTGTTATATAAGCAATGTACTGGGTACAATTATAGTCAAACACATATTTGTCGTTGTAATTCTTGCCAAATAATCTACATTGTCCAAAGAAATTTAAATATTAAAAAATATAATTACTACATTGATAAAAAGAAACTAAGAATAGTTTGCGTTATTTTTATCGTGAGAGGCTGCTTGGTATATGTTTAATTGCCCAAATTAACGATTGCGATCAGAATTGGTCTAAAATGTAATTTTTATAATATGCATGCTCATGTACTTGTTTGTAATAAATTGAGAACAATAGTATCTTTAGAGTTGTGCTATTGAAGGTACAGTTCCTTCGTCCGACCCTGCGGATGACTTTAACCCCCGAGCAGACGCCGTTTACGGTTACGACGCCCGGGAAGAGAGGCTTAGGTCGGGAACCAGGAAAGACAATAGATCAGCTGACATCAACAACGGTGATAAGAGACCTCAGACTCGCGGCGTCTCAGACGATGTCGACGGCTTCGGGTTCCGGAAACGGCCGTCAGATGACGAACAGCCATTATACACCGCGTTTGATGGGCACGATGAGAAACGAGATGACGTTCCGGTGCGGGCGTCGGATACCCGGACTTATGACGCCCCGCGCAGGCGCAGTCTGGACCACACCGAGCCTAGACCGGAAAGACGTGAACGGCGGCGCCGTCAAAGCGGTGACGCGGAGGGCCTAAGGGAAAGAAATGATCCTGTGGGAGATAGGTATTCATGTTCAGATTTAAGAGTTGGATTAAAGTTACAGTAGTTTCACCCAACACAACGTACGTAAAAACAATTGTTTCTTATAAAAAATGGAGCAAATCCTGAAAATGTTATTATTTTCTCGATATTTAAAAAAAATGTTTCCATTTCCAACATCTGTTGGCCATTTTTTGCACTTTCTAGAATATATCAAAATTCTCAAAGACTTTAAGTTTGCTAAACGTTTTAAACAAGCACATTTAGCGAACGGTATTTGGTATATTGGCATACCGATATTCAATGACATATTTTAAGACCCCCCCCCCCCCCCCCAAATTATACACTTAAACATTTGCTTAAATTATACTTTATATAAACGTTAAAAAGAGCAAACATTTTTCGCATTAAAAAAATAAATAAATAGATGTTTTGCTAGGATTAAGATTTTTTTATAATCATTAGAACTCAATTTGCTAAGTCTTGATGCATGTCGAAGGATGTTTGCATGTGTCAAGATTCAAACAGACTTGATTGTTTTGCACAGCATGTTAAAAGTTAAAATACCCGAATGCATGAGTGAAAGCAAAAGCTGGTTTATGTTCCAATTTCAGAGATTACAGTGACTCGCGTCGTCATGGCGGCGAGTCACGTGACGCGAGACACCACGTTAAAGAAACGCGTAGGCATGCTCGCCATGGCAACACAAGGCGATCCACAGAGACCTTTCAGGATGTTAGTACACTGTTTTATTTCCCCACAAATGTGTACATCGAAAAAATAATTTTGGCTCCGATCGATTTTGGCAGAATTATTGCCTTTTTTAAACTATGTATAATAGTGTGTGTTCTTAATATCTCTTAAAGTCTTTGGCTGATTTGACACAAGTGTTCACACCATCATTTATTATTTTTGTAAAAGAAGGAGTTAAGGTTTTTTTTAACCTGTGTTTAAGTAAAACGAAAACAATCCGATCTTCATGATATTCTAAGACTTGAAATGATATAACTAAAACAATTGATTTTACAATTAGTATTATACTTTTTTAAATGTTGTTTTCTTGCCAGTTGGATCCAAGTCCACGGGAGAAAATTGTGTTTGAACAATTACCAGATATTACGTCACGTGTGCAGCATCGCGATCGCCAGTCGCGTGATGGCGAGTATGACGACGCGTATAGACAATACTGACGTCAGCGCTTTTGACATAGGTGTATATTTAATGATTGTTATATTTTAGAGTTAAACTACTGTTAGTTAGTTCCTGTTTAAAGTGTGTTGATCATATAGTCACAATTTGTGCGCGACTGTTCACCTGAAAAACGTTTATATGCTTTACATTGTAAATTAATATAGCGTTAAGTTTAAAAAAAAATTAGTATTAGTTAAAGGGAAGATTGTTAAGTTTATAATGGCTACCCTTGGCTATTCCTGATTTTAAAACGAATTTTGGAAAAAAAAATCGTAGTTTTTGCAATTAAATTACTTAATTTCTGAATCCGAACAATATGATTTTGGCAATACTATATCTGCAGTATTTATGTAAAAAAATGTAAAAAAAACTTTTTGAAAGTACAGTTTGTGCAGGCTTGATACCAATGAGAGGATTTTGTTCAACAAACTTTTGATAATAAAGGAGACAATTTCACACCATTGTATGACTGTCGATATGCAGGAAAAACCTCACCTGTACAGTGAACACAACCAAAGTCTTATACTCCTGAACAAATATTCATACGTTCTTGCTGTAAAAACTTATTTTCAGCTAAAATTTAATGTTGAATAAAAATAAAGTAAAAGAAAAAACAATAAAAATAACTTACCTTTCACAAATGACCATCACCCACAGACGGCTTTGTGCGCGTAACATCCGTATCACTACTTTAAGGTAAGGTCATATTTAAATGTAAAAAGTCAAGTTTGGCCAAAGAAGAACTTGTCATGGATGTAACTTTGTCATTCATCTTGTAATTTTAAAATAACATCACAAAGATGTTTGCATTTGGAAGCGTTTTTTTTTTGCTGTAAGCCTTTCTCTCGACTTCAAAGATCAAAATCAGACGCTTAGGTCAAAGGTAATTTTTTTCCATTAAACACTTCGTCCAAACTGTAACTGCATCAATCGTCATGCAATTAAAAAAAAAAAAATTTCAACTGTTTACCATGAGTAACAATCGTCTCCGTGTATTAATTGTCAAGGTCACACCTAAAGGTCAATTGTCAAAGGTCAACATTGGCTTAAATCATTGTGTCAAGACTGTTATTTCATAATTTATGTCGAAATTAAAAGAAGTGTACCACAAGTATTCACAATGTGCACACGGCATCTTTCTTTTTTTCAAGATCAAGGTCACACTTAGAGGTCAACGTTCAAATTGTATCATCGTACAGCTTCTTGTGACAGCAGTTTCATTCTTCATCATGCAATTTCAAAATAACTTATCAATGGGAGATGGCTTGTGACCTGTGAGACCTATCCCCCAGATCAAAGGTCAAGGTCACATGTATAGGCAATATGTCCAGTTTGGGCATAACGCAGTTTTTTTAAGGACAGTAAATTCAGTATCCATCGTGCCATTTTACCCCTTATGTGTAATGCGCAAGTACTATGCGATCAAAGGTCACACAAAAAGTTGAAGGTGAAAAGGCGAATTGTTAAACATGTATAGGCATAACTGTCAATAGCCTAGACATGTTTCCGCCAGGCATCTAGATATAGTGTGTTAACGATGTCATCATCTCGGACATATAAGTTTGAATATATCAGCAGTATAATTCGAATTTGATATTACCAATTAATTTACGAATAACATATATTCAAGATAGTATAATATCAATAATCTTCAAAAAGACCACGATTTATCAAACCAAAATACCCGTCATTTATTTCGATGGTATGCCATTTTAATCACCAGCGGTTGTTTACGAAGCTTAAAGGTAATATGCGTTTTATTTTACGACATGCTCCTGATTATTATAGATGTTGATGTTTTTTATGTTTAATTAATTGTATCAGATAGCGTATTCAATATACAATTGCGTTTGTTGAGTTTGTATTGTAACACAACGTAGATAACATGAATTACGCCGTGTTTGTATTTTGCTTTTTAAATTGACATTTGCATAGTTTTTAGAAGAGGAAACCAAAAATGTCCACTTTTTTGTCATCAGCAATAAAATAGTTTATAAATTGTTTAATACAGTTCACTTGGATCGCGGCGTTTGTTTTACGTTGATATTAAATAAATGAGCTTTATCGATCTTAATTTTTGATTTATTTCAAAATCTAATTTAAAGAAATTTTAGCACGTTCAATCCAATAAGCGATATTATACAAAATTGAAGAAACAAAAAAAACACGAGTGTAAAAAAACAATAAATTTAACCTAAACCTAACGTAAAATTGGAGATATGTATAATCACAAATGCAAAACGAAGTTTAAGATTTAAAAAAAAAACACAACAGAAACACGCACGGTCTGCGAAGACATTTATCAAAAATTGAAAAAGATGGGATTGGCATAAGAAATCAAATGATTTTCTCCTGCATTTCATCGGTGTATGAACTGTGTGGAAAACTACGCTTTTCTTAACCGCCGACGTTTTTGCACCCATTAGGCCTTTTCTGAGAGAGTGCATAGAACGAAAACACGCAAAATACTATTTTAAGCTCATGACGACAACGCAAAGTTGATATAATCTGTAACTTTCACACTTAAAGGGGCATTTTCACAGATTTTTGGCATATTTTGACGTTTGTCATTAAATGCTTTATATTGATAAATGTAAACATTGGATCTTAAAAGCTCCAGTAAAAAATTCATAATAAAATAAAAAAAGGAAAAAAAGTAGCCGGTACCAGGGCTCGAACCAGTAACCCCTGGAGTCCTGGAGTAAGTCTGAAGTAAAAACGCAATAGCCCTCTCGGCTATTCCGCCGGGAATACACAGTTTAAGTATTTTATACCTTATATAAGCAATCTTCGTAGTTTCGTAAATTTAAACGACAACAACAGAACTCTCCAAATTATTCAATTGTTTCGCGTTGCAACGCTGTATAATTTTTAGGTTTTCAAATCGTCAAAAGATACATATAATGGCTATATTGGACTATGGTAAATGTTCAGTAATACTGTTTCACAAATATCATAACTAAAACGAAAATTTGCGAATCTGAAACAACTTTTTTCTATTTTGTCAATTTACCAAACCGTGAAAAGATCCCTTTACAGTGAAATAAAACGGAATTTGATTCGCTCGCGTGCGTAGTTGCATGCGTTGTGGTTTCATCGGAGTACGAACAGAAGGTCACGTAGTCGGATTAACCAATCAGGATGCAGCGTTTGTGTGACTATGCAAGCACTTTATTTATTATATGCATATGTAAACAACTTCAGCTGCCATAGCAAACGATCAATATAATTGTTAGCATCGCGTCCCGTCTATATACCAAGTAACCAAGACACACAAAAACAAAACAAAAAAAAAACAAAAACAAATAACACACGCAAATACATAATAGGTAAAATGGGGTCACACAAAAGATAAATTTGCTGAAGTTTGAAGATTTCGTCTTAATAGCTGGTTGTATTTAGAGTGCAGACGGACTCGACACAGCTATCAATGAGTGCCCTATCGAGTGAGCTCTCCGGGCCTTGTTGCACTTCTGTGTAGCTTGGCATTCTCACCTCGATATCGAGTCACATAGAAAAGTTGAAGTGTATAACTGATACCGACGAAGCCAAGGACGGGTTTTATGGAGAGTATGAGAATCGAACCCGAAACCTTCCGCTATCACGGCGAGTGCTATGCCGAGTGAACCGGTCCCTTTCACAGCATATCACACACCCCAATTAGATTCCTATATATATATTCGTACCATATTTTGGACTTTTAATGAAATTAATCACATTTCAAATTAAATTGGCAAATCATGGCCTCAAAATCATCGTAATTGTTCACTAGCTAGTTATCTATTTAAGTATTGAACTTGGAGACGTTCTAAATTTGACATTGAATTCAGAACGACGTGAAAATTAAGCTGAAAAATAAAAACCAAACAAATATCATTGAATCAATTTTCAGTGAACACATACCGACACAGACTACCTACCACCTGTAACTCTAATTTTGCATAGCAATATCGATATGCTTAAAGGCGGTTGGTTAGTCTGTTATCAATGCATGAGCGATATGCACCGTGGTTATATAACTTGTATTCTACTATATTCATCAGTTGATTATTAAACAAGCAGTCATGAGGGCAAAAAGCAGATGCACGAAATGGGTGCTATTATTTATTTTATTTTATATTCTCAATCAACATCACTGTGTAACCTTCAAGTGTGGACCGAATAAGCTGTGCGATTGTATTGGACATACTGATTTACCGGTATCTATGGATTGTGAATCAAAGAAACTGAGAATTTCTGATATCTGCACGAGCATATTAAACGCCTCCCTTAATGTAACTGTTCTGAAAGCCGGCAATAATGGCATTGGGGATCTGGGTTCATTTGACCTTGACGGTTGTACGGTTGTGAGAGCGTCTTTGAACTAGACCTTCAAAGGAATGCAATCAGCAAAATAGAAGATGACGGATTCCGAAAACTTGCGCTTTTGCAGAAGTTGGATTTATCTTCAAATGAAATTCCAATCTACGATAACGGATGGAATTCTTCGTTTTTGCCAGGAAGCCTTGTTACGTTGCGACTTCACAGAGCCCAAACGGTGCCCGCATCCTTTCCAACGTATCCAAACCTTAGTCATTTACAGAATTTGTCCAGTCTAACGCTCGATGGCCTTACGGATGTGGAGTTTCTGACCTCATACTTGGGACTCAACTTGAGACATTTATCACTATCATCCTCGCACTATCAAGCAAACTGTAATCTCAACGAAGTAACAAATAGGACCTTTGCCAATTTGTTGAACGTGAAAAATTTGGATATTTCTGGTTGTGGAATAACACGCATTTATGCAGGAGCGCTGGAGAATTTACGAAACCTTGAAGAACTGGATGTTTCCATGAATACGGGTTTGGAATTCGAAAGTTTGGAGAATGCTACGTATGCACTACAGTTTACGAATGTGAGACGTGTTAATTTATCACATATCTCTCAAGAATATAATAGTGGTAACGACATCTGCAAACAAGACTTGTGTTATCTTTGGAATACCAGTTTAGAAGAACTTGACGTGTCGGGTAACGGAATTGGATGTATCGAAACCAACGCACTTATCCTCATGCCGAACTCGTTGCGAACACTAAATGTTAGCAACAACAACTTTGTTTATGCTAATTACCTTTCGCAGTTCGGATGCATGGATAACTTGACCGAACTTATTGCATATAATCTGAATAAACCCTTTAGAGCAAATCAGATATGTCATGGATGTGGTATTAATAGTAAGAAGTCTTTTTCGACGTGCCCTTACACGACTGACGCGTTTTTACAGAAACTCGCAACAACAAAACGTAATTGCAGTTTTATAAACGATAAACGTAAGTTTCAAGTTACATTACCTCGCCCACTTAAAACAATAATCGTCAGTTATAGCAATTTTGAATATACATTGAATATATCACGAATTGAAATACAATCGAATGTGATACAGTACCTCGATGTTTCAGGAAATAATTTCAATGTTTTAAATGGCTATATCGGTCCGCTTTCTGAGCTACAAATACTCAATGTGTCTAATTGCAGAATAGAATATATTGGCAGGGAGACTCTAAATTATGCTGCAGTCGTTGATTTACAACTAGATACAAATAAGCTTGGGCCACAACTGGCAAACGAGAATTATTCGGGAATATTTGGTGAACTTAAGGAACTTAAAACTCTGAACCTATCGCGCAATGGAATTACAGTCCTGTATACTTCAACGTTCTCTTCCCTTATCAAACTAGAAACGCTTGACCTAAGTTACAACAATATTGAACTATTTGATATAAATATAGACACATTGAAGAATATTTTGTACCTGTATTTATCCTGCAATTCCATCCATACTTTATCTGCTGGAGTGCGAGAGAGATTGATTGAAAACGAACAGGATCTTTCAAAATTGTTTCAGATCGATTTACAAACAAACTATATATCATATGATTGTCAAAATCAGGAATTCCTGCAATGGATATTTGACCATCAATACAATTTTATTTCTTTAGACACATACATGTTTATTTCACCAGAAGGGGATATTCTTAGCACAGAACACGTAAATAACGACTTACATAGTCTGTCTTCAAGATGCACGTCATACACTTATGTAATAGTCATTGCAACGTTGGGACTTTCCATTTTCTTTGTGGCTGTTCTCGCAGGACTTGTTTATAACAATCGCTGGAAAATACGATACCTCATTTACATGTCAAAAAAGAGCTTTTTACGATCTGAACGGCACACTGACTATACGGTAATAGAAAACTACGCACACGACGCTTTTATTTCGTACGCTGAAGAAAATACGCGTTTTATTCTCGATGACTTCTTACCCAGATTGGATTCGGAAGAAGTTTCTCTGTGCCTTCATCAGCGAGACTTTTTGCCAGGCGAGGCCATCTCGGACAACATTATACACGCCATCCAGAGCAGCAGAAAGACAATCGTCATTTTGTCAGAAGCCTTTCTGAAGAGCAAGTGGTGCTTGTATGAGTTTAACATGGCGCGTATGGATTGCATATATTCTAGGAACGACCAGTTGTCTCTCATTGTTGTGATGTACGAACAAGTGCCACATAATAAAATGCCATTGGAAATGCTAGAATGGATTAAACAAAATAATTATATCGAGTACACGGTGGAAAGAGACGGGAATTTACTTTTCTGGGAGAAAATGAAACAAGTAATAAACGATTCAAATTAAATGATGACTAGTTTATACGCTTTCAAGAACATTCTTGCCAGATCTCTGTGATCATTGCATCAACTATAAACCTTCATAACACACTGTTCAATAGCGACATGTTGGCGATTTTTGATATTTAAGTTTACAGTGGACTGTTAACACTATTGTGTACGCAGATGTCTTCGCAAATATGTTCAGCTCGTTTGTGGGTACAAATTCAAGTTTTGAATATTTCAAGATGTTCGATATTTAGAATCGTCATTGAATCATTAGACTACATGACTCTCCTTATATTAGGATCGGACTTCAACCTTCTTGGGTAAAAATTTGTGGATGAACAACTGGCTCACATATTTCACAATATGCTATCAATTGAAGAACTGCTTTAGTCCTTTAACAGAGTAACAACCTTGTTTACTATCACATTTGCACCTCTTACTCGTATCAGTTTAGATGGAATCGATCTAAAAAATGACAATCTGGGAACTATTGATATAAGTTTTAATCCCCTGTGCATATACATTTATAAACAATAGACATTCATAATCGAGAAGGAAGTATACTAAAACAGCTGGAAATAAATGCAAATGAAGCGAAGAAGACTTGATTTGAGTGATATTGAAGGTGCGATATTTTCTCCATATGTTTAGGCGACGTCATTTCGGTTACAGGATGGTCGACGACGTTGATAGAGTACGTGAAGAAACACCCACCTACGTTGAGAAGAACGATGTTACACTTCATAACATAGCCCTTCTGCTCGGCAAGCCTATTGGATAACACTATTTCGCCATTTAATTCAACATGAATATTTGGAATTTGTATGGGTACCGTTTAACAATCCTGACCAGTATTCAATTGAAGCTGTTGTGAAAGATATGAGAGTTAATTGCCTCATGATGTATGAAATATATTGGCCGTGCTCTGTAAAAAGGGGGTTTAATGCATGTGCGTAAAGTGTCATCCCAGATTGGCCTGTGCAGTCCGCACGGGCTAATCAGGGACAACACTTTCCGCTTTTATGATATTTTTTGTTTAAAGAAAGTCTCTTCTTAGCAAACATCTAGTTTAGGCGGAAAGTGTCGAACCTGATTAGACTGTAGGGACTGCATAGGCAAATCTTGGACGGCACTTTACGCACATGCATTAAAACCCCTTTTCACAGAGCACGGCTCATATCGAAAAGCATCAAGCATAATAAAAGTATCATTTAATCACATTTCATTACATTCTTAAATATATTCGATTTTATTTTTGTATCAAGACTTTCGTTGTGTGCTATGAACTACATTCAGTCTATTTGTAATAGGTTATCATAGTAACCTATTTGTTTATTTCCATGTTTGACAGGTTTTTCTCATGGTCATTTTACTTCTCTTCAATGCTATTGAATTGTAAATGTTATAAAATTACACAGATTAAAGCATGGCAATAAGTAACATGCATATGAACAGTTAAATGAAAATTAAATAAAAATGTGATTTGTATACATGTTAAAGATATTTAAGTGTTATTATTTTAATTTTTGATTTCTATGTTTTATTAAATTATCATAAATTAATTAAACTCACTCAGCCTTTATTGTCTGTTAATTGAAATTGAACAAAAATGTATATTGTTTCATAATGATACGTTTGAAACAATTTTCAATTTCTTTCTGTTTGAAAATGGATTCTTTGTATTGACATTGGTTGTTTTGTTTACAATTTTAATATGCAGTTCAAGTTTCACAGACACTATTTATGATTTAAAACATGAGATTCATGTTTTGAAACATTTTGTAACAGTCTTTAGAATGATGTTACAATTGCGTTTAATGCTGTTGTTGTTTAATTTCAATTATACTCTTTCTGATCACAAATCTTTAAATAACTTTAAGTACTTTAAGTTCTTACTTTAAGTAACGGTAGAGACAAATACACACTTTTTTAATGTACCATAATAACTTTATTCAACAAGTATACTACAAATTCGATTTGACATTTTTACTTGATTAAAAAACACACTGAAATACTTCTGTTAAAACCCAGAATTTTACAGATTTGAGTTGTGCGTTCTGTTTCTATGGTATCCAATTTTATTTTTATACTTTTAAAAAGGTCTTATTATTATTAAGAAACATAAACTGTATGCATATAACAAACAATACACTATTGATAAAAATTTATCAATTTCAGATTTACAAAAAATATTGCAATACTGACATACGAATAAATCGTGAACTGTCACAGTTTTTTTTTGTTATTTCAGAAGCATCCGCTGTCAGCTTTAATGAAGGATATTGCATAAGTATAATTTGTCCTTGGTTTGACACACATAGAGGCTTATGTGAATAACTCAATTTCGTCCATTTTCCTCATTCAGAACAGGCCTTGCGGTGAGCAAATAGTATTAACCCACGGATCTAACATTGAAGATGTTAGTTCAAGCAACAATAACAGTTCACATTTACTATACATGAATATCGTGCCCGATATCGTGTCAAAGATATATACATAATAATATAGGATTTTGCATGAGTTGTCATATCATACCATATTTTATTAAACGAGTTCAGGAATTGTATTAGTAAGCGAGCCTGGACAAGTTTAATAATATATGGTATGAAATGACAACGCGTGTCAGATCTTTTTTACCACATGCTTTTAAATGAGCAAATTTAATAAATATTTACGCAAACATAACGATAAATCCCGAATGTTGTTAACATTTCGTGACGTCATTTGACGTTGCAACGTCATTTCAGCAAAATAACAAAATACGATTGGTCAATCGAACGAAAAAACCCCAATGAAAACGCTTAAAAAGTATATTACACATGTGTAAGATAAAAATATTCGTACTGGTTATATAACATGGGAAACAGGGTGTGGCATGTGATAAATAATGATTTAAACCACATCAACTGATGGGGGGATTGCTATTTCGATAGAGGGCATGTGTTGGTCGGAACTGTCCCCAACGTAAAGGCGGTTGTAAACATTGTCAATAGAGCACCTCTTGGCTGGTAAAATGATGACATGATCATAAACATTCTCCGAATAAGCCGTGTTAACACATAGCTGTTTGTTCATGGCCTGAGTGCATGTATTGTTATCCTGTTTTATTGTCCTGTTTAAGTCTTTTCCCAACTCGTCCTCGCAATTCAACTGCTCACACGACGTGTCCTCACATTTGAAGCGTTCACATGTTCCGATATCTGCATACATGTTTTCGTCATTGTCTAACAGTTCTGTAACTGACGGTTTTTCGCCTCTGTAATATCTTGTTTCACAGATGGATCTAGACGTTCCGTACTGACGCGCTTTGGTATTTGTTTCACTACAAAAGATAGCGAACACTAAACTTAGGGGTCTTATTTTTGAGGTTTATTTGCAATGCAAGACATCATTAAAATACTTCCATCGGCTAACAATAAGCACATTAATGGTATAACATGTTATTTCAATTAATTGCTCGCTTTTTATTTAAAAAAAAAGGTTATTTAGTTTTACATTAATCTGATGTTTGATATTACTAATAGTAAACTAAGATTAAATAAAATGCTTCATAATACTTTAATGCGAATACTGTGTGTGTCGCTTTTGCAGGTATTTACATTCGCATTGTTTATCTATTAATAAACGCTATATGTGTGAATAAAATGTGTAACAATGTCCTACCATTTGACGACGACGTATGTTATGACGGCGATAAGAACAATGATAATCACGCCTCCAGCCACAATCCCAAACAGAAGCCAGACTGAAATATAACAAGACACAAATACAATATTGCTTTATATAAAAGTATAAAATTACACACTCGTAGAAGATACAACTATATCAAACAGCTGTGCCATTATATATTAGATAAAGTCGTAATTGGCGTCGCACTGAAGTGCGGCGACTAGTATGTAATATGTTTTTTTTCGCTTATGGGAGGAGAAGTTATTTTACGGATCAATGTATATATTTTTGTTGTCAGAATATCTTGCATAGTGGTGATTTTTTGTGTAAATTAGTGTAAATAAGTGCTGCATTTGTGCCTATTACATTTACTACAACAGTTATTGCCAATAATGCAAAGCTAATTCTTTTAATTAATAACTCATCACAGGGACTGGGCAATAATAAAAGATCACAGGGACTGGGCAAATACGGTAACCGGTGAAACTTTCTGGTTTTGTATAAAAACAAAACTTCTTTGTTCCACTATCCAAGCAACCACCTAGTTACTAATAAAGGCGCTATAGAGCGCGAAGCGCGACACGTATTATTAATTGTAATAATGAGTCTTGATAAAGGAAGCAGCCGCTTATCAATGAGGAGCACCATCACAGCACCCCAGTCTCATTACTATCAAGTCCTACTACAGGTTTTTTTTTTAGAACCACATATAGAAGGCCGCAGGCCTGACCCGTATCTTGCCAGTGGTATGGGCCCTTTGGTATGGACCTTTAAACCCGCTCACTATCCAGCGTTTAAACTTCCGGGTTTACATTTAAACCGACTATTAATAGCTTATTAATATCTTAGTTAGAAGATGATTTTTCAAGCGGTTCCGTAGTGTAGTGGTTACACGCTCGCTTCACATGTGAGAGGCCCAAGATTCGAGCCCCAGTAGAATCAAATTATTTTATGTGTGTTCTATGTTAACTTTTTGTTTCGATGTAGACATTTTAGTTTAAATAAATATGCTGTTTTATTGTAGCCATTTTTTGTTTTTATTATGCCCATGAAATATATGTGTGAGAGGGTGGGGGGGGGGGGGGGTCGTAAACACATTAAAACTTTAACAGTGTTTTCATATCAATGAGTACTCAACCCCTATCGTAAATGAGCAACGTAATAATAAGTTCTGAATCATCTCTCCATGAAGTTGAGAAAAATATGAAATTACGCTTACAAGATGAAGCAGATTTTTTAAACCCTACACAGTTCTGTTCCATTAATGAAAACTGCACATGGATGCCAGTAAAAAAGGAAACCAATGTAAATAAAATGAACTATGAAATATTTGGGGGTTACAATACAACATCATAGATAATGGTTATTTAGGGGTTATAACAAAAAATCATAGATAATGGTTATACCAGTATCTTTTTCTATTTTGTTTAAAATAATCGGCCAATATATTAATATTTACAGTAGAAAAATGTAACTTCATTGAGTGCCTTTTACACTGAAATTCCCGACGCCCTTTGATGCTTTGCATCAATACTTATCTTGTAATGAACTGCAATAATAAGTTGAAGCTATTATAAATACGTTTCAGCTCAAGAAAGTCACCTTCTAACTTTCGCTTAAAAAATCAATAATTGTGCTCTTGCTTTTATCTGGTTTCTCATTGAAACATGTTTATTACATCATTCGAGCTGCATAAAATGTACGCACATTTCAATTTATCGTCCAGTGTGTTGGAGCTTTCATCTTGTTCAAAGCTTATATGTTGTTGATCAGCCTCGCTGTCGATACCGCTAAGAGAGTTTCCGTGGTCGTCATCAGACCGAGGAGGTCCGATTTCTTTTGTGACGTTATTATGTGACGTAAAATTTCCACTGTTATCATTTTCAGGAGATGTAGACACAGCTGTATTTGTTAATATGTGTGTAGTTGTAGAAGATTCGTCTGATTGATCTTCGGGTGAATCTTTGTATTCTGCAAATATAGTCATTAGTCATATCAGTGAATTATCTAAACAGTGTAAATGGAATTAAGAATATGTATGTTTAAAATATGCGCATTTACACTGCGTCAAAGATATACATATATAGCATTCTAATTTCAATTAATACATTGCTAAATACATAACGAATTAAATGGGCCTTTTCACGTTTTGATAAATTGACAAATTTAATAAAAGTTGTATCAGATTCGCAAATTTAAAAGTGAAATGAAGTAAATAAAAGTGTTGAATAGCTTATACCGCCTACCCGATTGATAGCACAGAATGAATGTCCCATAGCACCAGTGTGCAGTCCACATTTGATCAGCCGCTGCTGTCAGTCCGAAGTTTTGAGCTTCTCCTTGGGCATGACAGTGGCGAGTTTCATGCCTGCAATTTAAGAGACATTTTATTATCTGGATCATTCAGTGCTACGCAACGGTATTTATTAATTCTAAGCGGAACCAATTCAGTAAATCATTATTTGAATTACTGGTACTCAACAATATGATTCGACGCTTTTATACTTTACTTCCAGGGCTGATCGAAAACCATTGTCTCGGCTTAATGAACTGTGCAAATGTACTGTGGTATATAGGTCAGATGACTGAACGTTGGACTGACTGAATATTTGATTAATTAATGTGCCCGACTCCCAGTCCGGAAACATAAAGTGTGGAATTAATGGTCCTGATGCCATTCTCGCTTACTTCCGATTAAGGCACTTAGTTCCGATAAACCCATAGGCTTTAGTTCAGAAAGAGCACAAGGAAAAGAGGAAAGTGATAAACTTAAAGTCATGATGAAAACAAAATACTGTTTAAATCAGTTATAACAACTTACCATCTTTTTTCATGAGGCATTCATTAATACTCGTTGCCCCATATCGTATGAAATTCTTACATAACTAAAGTCCATGTGTACCAATACAGTTCTTTAATACCAAAGGTCCACGTGGACAAATACAACTCGTGCTTACCTAAGGTCCACGTGTACGGATGCGACGGGCCTCGTGTTGGCTTTCTTTGCAGAGCAGAACATCATTTGGTGGGCGCCATTGTTGCATTGCAGAATCTCGAAATCAGAGCATTGGCCTGCAATTGAGCAAATCAAAATAGTGTCTTTTTTAACGGTTAAAAAAAAGATTTATAGAAATTTCGATTAGTGTTTTTGACTTCATGTTATTTGGTATAGACAAACAAAAGAACGTTTGTTAAAATGATTCAAACAACAGATTTATTTCATTCGGGATTAAGTACATGTAGTTTGTACAACATTTTAAATAAAATGGCAAACAAGGAAGCTTAAAGAAACTCTACATTTTGAAGACACAATTTGGTAAAGAAAATTATATAGAGCCCGAGGAGCATAGATTGTACGGAAAGTAATTGATTATTTGCGTAAGCTAGGTTTGGTCATCATATACTTGTGTTTGTTTTGCCCTATCAGCTTTATTTTTTGAGTATCTGCCCAAATATGTATTGATTAATTACAAGTATTACGTAGTTTAGATGAACTCACTCGTAGATGGGTTTTACTTTTCGGTAGATATGCATAGATAGACGTATTTAACAATGAAAAATATTGAATACTAAATTTTAGCTGTACATATTTGCTGTTTATATTTAAATCAAATGCAACAACAAAACAACAAATGCATAAACATAGGCTCATCTCAGTTTTAAATACAACCCTTTTGATCAATGCACATGGTGTGAATATTTAGAAAGAAACACAAACTAGCTTATTACCCTATGTGTTCATCTTATTCTATTTAACCGACCTAGTATTCATACATTTATACTTTTGTAAACAAATACTAGCATTTAAGTTCTAACGAATCTCTGAAATATTGTAAGAATGCTTTTAAAATGAGAAGTGAGACATATAATGCAAAAGTTGAGTAATATAATGACCTAATCCGCCTTTTTTAAATTATTTTATATACATTTACTTTTTTGTCACTTTTGCATTGCTTATATATTGTCAGTTTTGTATTTATAACGATGAACTAGACATGTTCAAGTTATACGAAAAAACTTTCTATTATTTTCTATGCTTGTTTTTTTATGAAATATGTCTCGTTAAACTGACCGTTATGAAGTCCAAGATCTTACTTATTATTACTTATAAAACTTACTTGGGAATCCACACGAGGAATAAACAAAATAAAGTAAAATTCCAATCAAGTTATTTATCAGTTTCATTTCGGATATCATTGTCGTGTTGTTTTAAACTAAAATGCCCTGTTGAAATACAATCCGATTTATTTTTACTTAGCCGACCGGAAACCTGACAAAGACACTCAATGCGTTTGTCAAGAGTTTGCACTTACATCACCACGTCTGTTCAGTTTTGTTCTTAAGTGGCGTTAAGAGCTCGTGCATCCCTTTGTTTTCGTATATTTAGAACAGGCGTGTATTTTCTTCAGTGAACGCAGTGACACTTTGTCTGACTGACGCTAATGTACTCATAGCGTATAATGGTCCTTTAATTACAAGAAACGTTTATGCAAACTTCTAATGTTCATGTAGTGATTGTACTTTCATTACTAAAACAAACTTAAACACCCTTGTCCACACAAAAAAAACAGCGCTCCAATATAAAAGTTTATTAGACTAGAAGCTATTTAATATTCATATAAATTCACACCTCTACTAGATAAGCAACACAGAAATAAGCAGACTATTAACAATAATGTAAAGTAAATTTTCACGCTATTTTATGATGCCGCACGTACGCAAATAAACTCCATATATTATAACCAAGTATTACATTCATTGTTTTTAGGGCATCAAGTTTTTGAATGCCCTCACTTTTATGGCATTTGCAATAAATGCCCTTTTTCAATCTCAATACGGTGTTGGTTGTTTACTTCATGCCATACTAGTTTCAATCGGATCTATATGACTTGCATATCATGAACAATACATAAATATTATTATAAATCATTAAAATCGCAACAGTATAAAAAACACAGGCTTGGACATACATGTATGTGTTGATCTTGTTTGAATAATCTTTTATTACATATAATCGACAAAAAAGTCGATATCTGATTAACGCTAATAAGTGATCAGTTTACATTTTTTAAACGGAGTTTGGGATGTTTGTATTTAAACGCATATTGCTTGAGTATCTCGTTAAAACTCAATTAAACTTGGTCCTTTAAATAACTGAAAATTGCTTTTCAGTTTTATAGATAAAACAAAAAAGATCTCGACCTTTTAGTCTAACATTATTTTATACGACATTTCATTGCCCAGACATTAACATAACAGTGTCGCTTCACATGCATCTTAGAATTTAAAGGAACAGTCAACCAGATTGCTATATATCACGAAAAAAAAAAGTTCTAAAATACCGTCATTAAATGCTTTATATTGATAAATTTAAACATTTGATCTAAAAATCTCCAGTAAAAAATCAAGAATAAAATGATGAAAAAGTAACCCTCAACAGTGCTCGAACCACTGACCACTGGATTAAAAAGTCTCCCATTTAGACCACCCGGCCATACATGCTCATACAATGAGAGTTGTATTTTATACTTTATCCTCGATAAGCAATCCTCGTAGTTTCACAAAATATAACGACAACAACAGAACTCTCCAAATTACCTATTAGACATACTCAGTAAAATTTTATTACCGAATATACTGAAAATATGAAAACTTACAACATTTCTCAAGTAATGTAATATACCAGTCGTGATATTTTAATCAGTATAAACTAATAATTGTAAAAAAAACGGTATTTGAGAACTTTTTTTTCGTGATATATAGCAATCTGGTTGACCGCCCCTTTAAACATACGAACCTCGCTCTAGGAAAACCAGTTTTTTTCCAGATGGAGGATGATCATATTTGTTTCAAGAACTACACTTATAAATATACTGATGAGATGTTAACTCTTCATAAGTAGTACCTATTATGAAACACTACTAGATGAAAAAAATATTTGTCAAATTATAACGTTTTATACAATATATTCTTGCTACCCTCTTTCTTAATCGTGCTTTTTTCTTGATGTTGTTGCTTCTCTTAGAAATTCTTAAATTGTTATATCCTATCCATTCTCATATTCTCGCCATTCTACAACTTCTGTCTTCCCTTGAAACATGCGAATTGTCCATTTCTTATTATTGTCTAAACAGTGTCATTATATTAGCATGGCCGTACGCAGGAATTTCTTATTCTTGTTTTAACAGTGTCATTATGTTTTATCATTTAAACAAATATGTTCAAGAACCATCCACGGTCGACAAACTTTTTCTCCGGACAGTCTGATATTTCCGAACGCTCAGCTCGGTCGTTCCCATATTACGGAAGAATTTTAAACTAATGCTACAATGAGTGTGTACTAAATGCGATTTCTAGAGTGTTCAAATGGTTTTACTACAGCCACGTAATATAACTGCCCAATGTTGTTTTTCAATACACTGGACGCATATTACACAAGATGGAGAAAGCCTAAGACAACATGTCCAAACAAGTATTATAAAGAATGGGCCAAACATGTTTTCTCTTCAGTTTTCACAAGCCTTTTTCGTAAATTTGATCTAGCTACCTTTATTTTGACACCAAATTAACCGGTTAGTACCTCAGTCGAGATATCAATGTTGCATCTAGAGTGTTAACAAGCTTTTTTGTGAAATTTGTTCTATTGACCTAGTGTATTACCATACATAATTTAGAAACATATAGTTTCTGGGCAAGTTTCATAAAGTTTGAACAATACAAAAGAGGCCTATAGAGTGTTCACAAGCGTTAAAACTAATAAGACCTATTGGCATAGATTTACCCCCCTCCACCCATTAAACTTAGCCGAAATATCATTTAGATGAAAGATCTTACACACTTTCATGTAGAAAGATCAATACATGCGGCCTTTAGAGTATTCGCAAGGGCAAGCTTTCTCTTTTATTTAAAAACTTACTTGTTTACCCCACCTGACCCATTTTCGAAAGTCATTTGTAAAATAATGGGAACTAACATTCTATAAATATGGCCTTTAAAATATATACAAGTATCATCATTACAATTTGACCTAATGACCTAATTGCGTTTACCCATAGAGACTCAGTTTCGAACCTGATTTGATGGTAATTTACTTAATTGGATAAAAAGTTATCTAGGGAGTCGCACTCAAAAAGTCGTGGTTGGAGCATCAATATCTCAAACGTTAGAGCTTAATGCCGGTGTTCCACAGGGATCTGTTCTAGGCCCATTATTTTTTCTTGTTTATGTAAACGACATAGTCAAGCACCTTCAATGTACTGCCCGCCTTTTTGCCGATGACACTTCCCTCTCATGTACTACCTCAAATATATATAACATTGAAATTGTTCTGAACCGTGACCTACAAGTTATAAGTAACTGGGCAAAACAATGGCTTGTAGATTTTAATCCACATAAAACCGTGGCTATGTTGTTTTCATCACACCATGCTGTTCCCCAACCACATGTTTTATTTAATAATGTACCGGTCAATTTTGTAGAAAACCACAAACACCTCGGTCTTACACTCAGTTCAAACGGCAAATGGCACGAGCATATCACTAATATAGTAAAATCGTCATCGAAAATACTTGGAATTATGCGAAAAATTAAATACACGGTCTCAAGAAAAACATTAAATCAAATTTATATTTCCCACCTACGACCACTACTTGAGTATGCATGTGTCGTTTGGGACGGATGTGCTCTTTACGAAAAAGAAATGTTAAATAAAATACAAAATGAAGCGGCAAGAATAGTCACAGGTCTCACAAAATCTGTTTCTTTGTCTAACTTGTATTCAGAAATCAACTGGCATAGTTTAGCCGAGCGTAGGAAGTATCTAAAACTTATACATATGTACAAAATTCACAATGGTTTATGTCCAGACTACTTACAAAATTTACTACCAGCAACTGTCTATCAACAATCTGCTAGGAACCTGAGGAACGCAAATGATTATGTAATCGTTACTAGAAGGACGGAACTTTACTCACGCTCATTTATCCCGTCGGCTATCGATCTATGGAACAACTTACCTCGCGACATAAGACTGTTAGATTCTCTATCAAGATTCAAAATTAAATTGAAACAATTATTTCTCCCAAATGTCGAAACTCCTTTATATTTTCATACTGGTGATAGAAAATCGTCCATTTTACATGCTCGACTAAGGAATAACTGTAGCGATTTGAAATTGCACTTGTTCATCAATCACTTAGAACCTTCACCTTTATGCGTATGTGGAGAAGTTGAATCAGTGTATCATTTCTTTTTTATTTGTCCACGCTTTTCTGAACAACGTACTACTCTTTTTGAAACCCTACACGCAATTGAACAAATAAATTGCAATACAATGCTTTTTGGTAATGACATGTTAGATAATGACACCAACTGCTTCATATTTAAAAATGTTCAGATATTTATTAAGACGACAAAGCGTTTTTCATAATGTTGTTGTAGCGCATAGTTATGTTTATTCTTCTGGACAGGACTTCACAATCTCAAGGTTGTACTGTATGTTTTATTTCCAATGCTTTACAAACCATGATTTTCTTTTGTATTTTACTTGCGCACTTGTATTTTGCTCTCTTAATACAAATGTAATCTTGACCATGTAACTTACAGCTTTACAAAATCACGCTATCGTCACGAATATATGCAATGTAAATAACACAACAGGGAAAGACCACCAATAATGTTGTTAGAACTTTAGGTCCTACCCTTTTTTCAAAACAGTTGTATTTCTATATATGTTCTGTAGTTGTGTAACTATTTTGGAAATAAAATATGTTTAAAAAAAAAAGTTTCGAACCTAACCTTTATATCGTTAGAAAAAATGTTCCGACTGCGTTTCATGGTGATAAGACCATTTATTAGGCCTCTAGATTGCTTAAAAAAGCTTTTTCTTTAATTAAATAGAGTGACATTGTTTTTTTTTCCATGTTATCCAGCTTCATACCGGATCAAGATATAATTGGGACAAATGTGCTCAAGTTCCATGTAAATAAGGCAATAACTGACCTTTAGAGTGGCCACAGGTTGTTATTTTTTCTTCAATTTAACCTAAAGTCCTAGTGATTGACCCCATTCGACCAAGTTTTGGCATCGGCCGAGTAATCATAAATGGTCTTACATTATTGCTGAACCCTTATCACACTTATATACAGTTATGCTACGCAGCGGAACTGTACATGACAAACTGAAGGAGGGTGAGATTATTACACTGTTTAAAGGCGGGCGAAAGCGGCGAGACCAGCCTAATAACTACAGAGCAATTATCGTCAACGCTGCTAAAGCTTTATGAATCGATTTAATTCAGCCGGTGCAAGGACGGTATACTAGCTTCTATCAGAAAGTTTCAAGATGGATTTCAGGACGGGCTTGGATGCATAATGACTAGCTTTAGTCTCCGCGAATGTCTGTACTATGCCAAAGAGCTGGGGTCAAGTGTATATCTATGTTTCCTGGACGCTCCTCATGCCTTTGACCGGGAATGGCACGATGGAGTATTTCACAAACTTTTATCCATTTCCGGTGTTTATGATCCTGATTCAGTGATTGACACTAACACCATTCTCGCACTTCGCGAACTGTATCGCAACTCAACAAGCCGCGTTCACCATCGAGGATTAATCTCGGAACCACTTCCAGTCGGGCAAGGAACCCGTCAGCGAGGAAAAAGTTTGCCGCTATTGTATCTTATTTACATAAATGGCCTGATAGAGGAACTTTGCATTTTTGCATTAATATGGCTTCGCCTACTGTGGCCGATGACATGGTTCTAGTATCATACTCTAAACACGGTCTCGAGAGGAGGCTTAAGATTTGTTATGAATATGCAAACAGGTGGAGGTTTCTTTATAATGCATCGAAGTGTTCCGTACTAGTATATTATAATAAGACAGAAGAAACTACAACATTCTATCTAGGGCATGAACGTCTGTCCGCTAGCGGCAATTATACCCATCTTGGTATTGAATGCAACTCATTTCTGACCACTAATAAAGTGATTCATGACGCATGCGTACGATTGCGAGGAACGTACATGAGCTTGTGCTCTAAAGGGGTAGCGCCTGAAAGACTGAGTCCCCCAACTCTCTTACCGATATTCAACTATTAAACTGCCTCGATAGCCTAGTGGTAGAGCGTCCGCTTCGAGTTCGGGAGGTCGTGGGTTCGATCCCCGGCCGCGGCATATCAAAGTCGTGCAAAATGGTACTAGTGGCTCCCATGTTTGACGCTCAGCATTAAATGGGTGGCACTGGGAAGATAAATCGAAGCAGCCAGGTAAGTATTCGTTAGTGGATACCTTGTTTTTCGCACAATAGCTGTATAGCTAATGCTATTTGTTGATTATATGCGACGTTAAAAAGCTTCTTTATCTGTATCTAACTCATATGTTATCCTAAAGGCCTTATATGGCTGTGAGCTATGGAACAACTACTCGCAAAGTGATCTTGTACAACTTTCTATTACACAGAACTTAGCCTGAAAAACATGCAAATGTATGACAGAAACATCTCAACAGATTATTGCCTGTCAACCGTTAATACCGTTCCGATAGTGAATGAACTGGATATAGGAAAACTAACAGTCTCCTGCCAAATTTGCAGATTAAATCCTAAATACCTAGCGAAAGATATCTTCAACAATAGACGTATACGTCACATTGAACTAGAAGGTCAATGTCTCGGATATATCCCAGATGCATACAGGATACTACAAAAGTACGACTTAATGAACGTCTTACGTTCATACGTCAAGGATGGAAATTTCCCTAAAAAGCGACAATGGAAGAAAATAATTGAGCGAAAAGTCGCAATAAAAAATAAAGAACGAAATAAAGTCGCATCAAAGGCACCGAGCAATGGGGAGAAACTTCGCATGTAATAGACTCCAATAATTACTCCCCTTCATGGAGTGTAGCAAAGGACAATCCAAAAATACTTACCGTGTGTAAAACAATATTGAATCGCATAGGTATGTTTGTGTCTAGACAGTTTGTACGAGAATGCAGATATTGTTGCTTGAAAACCGTTAATCTTGTAGTTCATAAGCTGTGTTATTGTCACTTGCTAGAGGATAAGCGAAAACATTTATGGACAATTCAAATTATATCGAATCTATGTTAGCATATCTTAATACTACATGTATATAGTAGTCTTCCGCGGAAGGCAAAATTTGTGACTTATATTAAGTATACTCGCCTGCAATGTCTTTATTTTTGTTTAAGACAAATCGTCGGCGAATAAGTTAAACTTAAAAAAAGCGCCGTCTTCTATGATCATTTCGATCTGATGATTCTCCTTATGAATTAACAATTATTTATATATATACTCTAATGGCTGTATTGAGTTGCTTCATGTTGATCTCTTGTATGTGTATATACTCGATTGTACTTCATTGTTTATAAACTGTATTGTATGTTATCCTACCCACCTACCCACCTACCTACCTACCTACCTACCTACCTACCTACCTACCTACCTACCTAACTATGAGAATCATGTAATACATGGACAATATTAATAAGTAATTGTAATACAAGGATGTTGTGCAGCCATGTAAAGAAAATTGCCCCGCCCTGGAAGCCGTGTTTTTTATTTGCAAAACACTTTTGTCAAACTTGACCGAGATATTATTTAACAAATATTCTGAGCAAGTTTGATGATTGCAAAAAATCTGACTTCTACAGAGTTTACCAGATTTCACAATAGCATCAAAGTAAAACTGTACGTCCTTGGCGGCCATGATTTTCAACGGATGTGCACCATTTTTGGACTCCGCCAAGGTATCAATCTAACAAAGGCGCTGTTCAACTTTCATGAAGATTGTGCAATAAATGTGCCCTCTGGGGCGTTCAAAAAGTTTCATTGCAGCAAAAACAGGAAAACTGCCCAATCCCCTTGCGACTATGCTTTTAAACGGACCGGAACCTTTTTCGAACAACACGTAAAAATGTATATATAATATGGTACGGTCACCAAACTTGCATCGTTCTAATAGCTGAATTGAATATTTAACCTTAGTTCTAATATCAATGAGCATACATGAATAAATATTTATTTTTTCATTAGCATATAATAATATCACTCTAATATGTTCCGCACACATTGAGACAATAATCAGAATGTTATAAACATACACAATTGCGGCGGAGAATTAAAACTGGAACAAACAAGTGGAGATGGTATTGAATGCAACTCATTTCTGACCACTAATAAAGTGATTCATGACGCATGCGTACGATTGCGAGGAACGTACATGAGCTTGTGCTCTAAAGGGGTAGCGCCTGAAAGACTGAGTCCCCCAACTCTCTTACCGATATTCAACTATTAAACTGCCTCGATAGCCTAGTGGTAGAGCGTCCGCTTCGAGTTCGGGAGGTCGTGGGTTCGATCCCCGGCCGCGGCATATCAAAGTCGTGCAAAATGGTACTAGTGGCTCCCATGTTTGACGCTCAGCATTAAATGGGTGGCACTGGGAAGATAAATCGAAGCAGCCAGGTAAGTATTCGTTAGTGGATACCTTGTTTTTCGCACAATAGCTGTATAGCTAATGCTATTTGTTGATTATATGCGACGTTAAAAAGCTTCTTTATCTGTATCTAACTCATATGTTATCCTAAAGGCCTTATATGGCTGTGAGCTATGGAACAACTACTCGCAAAGTGATCTTGTACAACTTTCTATTACACAGAACTTAGCCTGAAAAACATGCAAATGTATGACAGAAACATCTCAACAGATTATTGCCTGTCAACCGTTAATACCGTTCCGATAGTGAATGAACTGGATATAGGAAAACTAACAGTCTCCTGCCAAATTTGCAGATTAAATCCTAAATACCTAGCGAAAGATATCTTCAACAATAGACGTATACGTCACATTGAACTAGAAGGTCAATGTCTCGGATATATCCCAGATGCATACAGGATACTACAAAAGTACGACTTAATGAACGTCTTACGTTCATACGTCAAGGATGGAAATTTCCCTAAAAAGCGACAATGGAAGAAAATAATTGAGCGAAAAGTCGCAATAAAAAATAAAGAACGAAATAAAGTCGCATCAAAGGCACCGAGCAATGGGGAGAAACTTCGCATGTAATAGACTCCAATAATTACTCCCCTTCATGGAGTGTAGCAAAGGACAATCCAAAAATACTTACCGTGTGTAAAACAATATTGAATCGCATAGGTATGTTTGTGTCTAGACAGTTTGTACGAGAATGCAGATATTGTTGCTTGAAAACCGTTAATCTTGTAGTTCATAAGCTGTGTTATTGTCACTTGCTAGAGGATAAGCGAAAACATTTATGGACAATTCAAATTATATCGAATCTATGTTAGCATATCTTAATACTACATGTATATAGTAGTCTTCCGCGGAAGGCAAAATTTGTGACTTATATTAAGTATACTCGCCTGCAATGTCTTTATTTTTGTTTAAGACAAATCGTCGGCGAATAAGTTAAACTTAAAAAAAGCGCCGTCTTCTATGATCATTTCGATCTGATGATTCTCCTTATGAATTAACAATTATTTATATATATACTCTAATGGCTGTATTGAGTTGCTTCATGTTGATCTCTTGTATGTGTATATACTCGATTGTACTTCATTGTTTATAAACTGTATTGTATGTTATCCTACCCACCTACCCACCTACCTACCTACCTACCTACCTACCTACCTACCTACCTACCTACCTACCTAACTATGAGAATCATGTAATACATGGACAATATTAATAAGTAATTGTAATACAAGGATGTTGTGCAGCCATGTAAAGAAAATTGCCCCGCCCTGGAAGCCGTGTTTTTTATTTGCAAAACACTTTTGTCAAACTTGACCGAGATATTATTTAACAAATATTCTGAGCAAGTTTGATGATTGCAAAAAATCTGACTTCTACAGAGTTTACCAGATTTCACAATAGCATCAAAGTAAAACTGTACGTCCTTGGCGGCCATGATTTTCAACGGATGTGCACCATTTTTGGACTCCGCCAAGGTATCAATCTAACAAAGGCGCTGTTCAACTTTCATGAAGATTGTGCAATAAATGTGCCCTCTGGGGCGTTCAAAAAGTTTCATTGCAGCAAAAACAGGAAAACTGCCCAATCCCCTTGCGACTATGCTTTTAAACGGACCGGAACCTTTTTCGAACAACACGTAAAAATGTATATATAATATGGTACGGTCACCAAACTTGCATCGTTCTAATAGCTGAATTGAATATTTAACCTTAGTTCTAATATCAATGAGCATACATGAATAAATATTTATTTTTTCATTAGCATATAATAATATCACTCTAATATGTTCCGCACACATTGAGACAATAATCAGAATGTTATAAACATACACAATTGCGGCGGAGAATTAAAACTGGAACAAACAAGTGGAGATGAATACAAACAACCCAAAAAATGTTTTAAATATAAAGATTATCACAGATATTTTTTTCCACCAACTGACGAATTGAGGAGCGCTTTTCCCTGAGGAAGCCACGATTTCAGTATGATCGGAATCCAAAGTGCGCAAGACAAGGCGTAAAAAGCGCGCAATCCCTCGACGAATATCGGCCGTTCCGACTTATCACCATACCAGCCCGATTTGTACATGACCGTCTCGCCTGCTAAAAATAGCGCACATCTCAGGAGCTCGAAAAGTTTTGCTGACTTTCTGAAATGTGAAAGAAAATTCTGATTTGAAATTATGTACCAATAAATCTTTCAGATGAATGCGGATAAGTGACATAATGTAAACACCTCACAAATATGTGATTTGTTGGGAGCTCTACCGTTCATAATGATATCAATAAACAATACTATCAAATAACAAGACTATTGCCAAGCAATATATGTCCATATTGCCATCTATCCATGTTTCAATTTTCATGAATTTTTTTTAAGAACTTTTAAAGTTATCGCAGCATCCAGAAAAGTGTGAGAGACTCACGGACTGACAGACTGACGGACACACAGAGCGCAAACCATAAGTCCCTTCCAGTGAAACCTGTAGGGGAAAATAAATGTATATCATAGATAAGAAATCAAGCTTTATCAAAAACAAATTGCCTTAATTAAACAGAAAACTTGCGGCCGTACTCTGTGAAAAGGGGTTTAGTGCACGTGCGTAATGTGTCGTTCTATATGAGCCTGTGAAGTCCGCACAGGCTAATCAAGGAAGACACTTTCCGCTGCCATGATATTTTTCGTTAAAAGAAAGTCACTTCTTAGCAAAGATCAAGATAAGGCAAAAAGTGCCGTCTCTGATTAGCCTGTATGGATTGTACAGGCTTATCTGGGACCAAACTTTTGCGCACATGCATTAAATCCCCTTTTCTCAAAGCGCGACTCGTTTCTTTTCATACATGTTGGTGGCCCAGTTACTTACGTGTTATCAAACAGCCTCCCAAAGCATGTCAGATTGAGCAAGCAATAGACAACAAAAACTAGAACTGACGTCTGGGACAGTGTCTAAAAATACACACACATATTTCAGGTAAAATACTTACAAATATGTAATTTTCCTACCGCGGTTGTTAACGGTGACTGCATTATTCTACAACGTGTTTGGATAATATTATAAACGTACTTAAATTTAACAAAATCGTTGAATTGACGTAGATAATACGTCCTGGCATTTTTGCACAACTTATGTGGCCCAGCCGTGAATCCAACTCTTAATTCCCAATGTGTTCACCATTTTAAATCAACCAAGCTCTTTCACAAGCTAATATGACTGAAATTCTGTGGAAATCCACGAAAACAAAAACACGAATGAAATTCTTGTAAAATTCATGACAAATCCAAACAAAATGAAATTCTATTAAAATCTATTAAACATCCAAACAAACTGAAATTCTGTTAAATCCACGAAAATCCAAACACATTAAAATCCTGCTAAAATCCATGAAAAAACAAACAAAAATTCTGTTTAAATCAACGAAAATCCAAACAAGCTGAAAACTGTTTTATTATTCATGAATATCCAAACAAACGAATATTTTCAACAATATATTGCACTTCTGGGAAGTAACACCATTAACATATGCTTACTGTTTTTCTCGCCATGAGTTCCTGGTAGCCAAAGGCGTACACGAAGAAGTGGACGAACACGTAGACTGACAGCCACGAGGGCAGAGTCACGTGGTATCTCTGTACAGGATTCTCAATCTGAAAACCATATGGGCCGTGCTCTGTGAAAAGGGGGTTTAATGCATGTGCGTGAAGTGTAGTCCCTGATTAGCCTGTGCAGTCCTGACAGGCTAATCAGCGAGGACACTTTCCGCTTTTATGATATTTTTCGTTTCAATAAAGTCCCTTCTTAACAAAAATCAAGTTTAGTAAATGTTGTTTACCACAATTGTTATATGCAATAAGATATTTAACATAACGTGAAGTACTATCAGCATAATAGTTAAAACAAGAGCACCGCATAACAGGTGCCACGCTCGGCTACGGGTGCAGTTTTGAATAAATGATAGCTAGTCAGAATTTTTATTCTTATTTTTTTTAGAGGTCACAGTGACCTTGACCTTTGACATAATGACCCAAAATGGGTGTGACGTGAACTCATCAAGGTGCATCTACATATGAAGTTTCAAAGTTGTAGGTGGAAGCACTTTGGCTCTTGATTTTAGTGCCAATGTTCAAAACCTTAACACAATGTTAAGGTTTTAGCACGACGCGGACGGCGGACGTCAGACGACGAGCTGGCTATGACAATACCTCGGGTTTTCTCCGAAAACGTCGAGCTTATCACATGAACCACCAGAAACACTACTATTGAATTGTGAAAATATGCTAATATTAGTGCAATGTGGGCATCTTTGTCGATTAAATTTACCCGATAATAGTATTTTAGTACAGTTATTCGACACCGAACATATAACAATACTGTTTTTATATTCTTTAGGTGGTTTAAAGGCCATTATAGGGTATAACGGGAATTTTAAGACTTAATATGTACCTTGTCTAATAAGCGTTACACATCCCTGTATTTGTGCTAAATATTATCAAAATAAGGACGTGAATAGTACTGACGAGAGCTAAAGTAAAACGTGTAAAGCATTTAAGAAATACAAATTAACAAAATTAACGCGTATGCACGATATATTGCATTTAATCATTTCTTGGTATTTTTTAAATATGTACCTGAGGTATGTCTTCTATATCTCCGGTTCGCGGTTTCCCAGGTAACCAACCCGGTCCGTACAGGAAGTTTTTGATCTTGTTTACAACTCCAGGGAGCCCGAACATTCTTCCCAAAAGATATCTTGTGTAATCAAACTAAAAAATAAATAAGCCTGGCCATGGGACAAGGAGGCTTAATGCATATGCGTGAAGTTTCGTCCCAGATTAGCCTGTGAAATCCACACAAGCTTATCAAGGACAACACTTTCCACCTAAACCGGAATTTTGTTTTGAAGAACGAAAAATTCTCTGACAGCGGAAAGTGTCGCTCCTGATTAGACTGTGCGGACTGCACAGGCTAATCTGGAATGACACTTTACGCACATGCATTAAGCCCCGTTTTCTCAAAACGAGGCTAAACTATGTATTCATTAAACATGCGTATTGAGGCAATATATTTTACAACGCTTCGCAGTCGAATTTGTAAAACAAAAAAGACTTGAACACTCTCAGAAAACGTACTTTAACTTTAAGTTAAAACGACAAATTCATTGAAACGGAGTGTTGTTGAACATTCATTTTCCCTAAAGTTTGCCGAGCCATTTTTAAACTCATAAAAGAAATATCGGTAGTTCGGTTACAACGCTACGGTTAATAAAACTTGATGTGTCACAGCAACCTCCACGCAGAGTTGTCGTTCAATATTCTCACACACATGTACGGAATGTAACCGTCATGCAAGAGATTGATACAATCACAATCACAAGAAAATCCTACCAGATTTGGTAGGATTTTTTGTTTTTTTTAGTATTATATTATGAAACGTAGTATCATAATCTTTTATATTTTAAAAATAGTGTATAAGTTTAGAATCATAATAAATAAATACCTAAGTAAATCAAAGTACTGACAGTACTGGTGTGACGATGCTTTTGAGAGGATGGATATAAAAGCATCAAGTTAAGTTTATCTACATCACCAAAATTGACATAAATGTGTATATATAATTATTACAAAAAAATAGTCGACAACGACTGATTTAGGGTTAAATTTCCCGGGTACCTTTTAGTATATTTACCGTACCCGGGATACATGTAAGTATACTTAAGAGTACCCGGGGTACATGTACGTAGTACCCGAGCCGACAATGAACAATCGAGCGATACTGGAAGGTGCAACATCTCTCATGCGCCCTAGCATCGCCTTTAGCAGTATTCAATTCTCAACAGGAAAGTGCTGGAGTCATTGATCACGAGGGACAAGAAAAACAATTGATTAATGTTCGAAATAAATAATTTGATTAATGACAATTCTGTTATTTGAGCCAGGTCACAGGAAAAGCGCAGTCAAATCAGTATCCAATTAAATTATTTGTTATTGTCAGAAAAACGCTTTTAAGCAAACAGCTTTCAAGCGACTGCTGGCTGATCTAGATCCAAACTGGCCACAATCGCCTTAACCCTTTGAATGCTGGGAAATTTGTCGTCTGCTAAAATGTCGTCTGCTGAATTCGTAAAATAAGCATTTTCTTCAATTTTTTTTCAAAGAATACTATCAGAATAGCAAACAGTTTGGATCCAGATGAGACGCCACGTTCTGTGGCGTCTCATCTGGAACCAAACTGTTTGCAAAGGCCTTTAAAATTCGGTCACTGAAAGGGTTAATGTCTCTTTTACTGTGACACAGTTCATTTAACTTTAAAATTATAAAAAGTACTAAAACTAAGAAAGAGTACTAACCAGTAAAAGTTTGAAATCAATGTTGAATCGCAAGACAGCTTTAATGTGAAAATACTGAGCTCAGGCCCGGGATTGAACCCACGACCTCCAGAGTGGTAGTCAGACACTTTAACCACGTCGCTAAAGAGCTAGCCCAACAGCAAGGCTGTTGGAAGTGACCTTATTTCACTACACTCCTCCCCCTTTTAATGTTTCAAGGCCCAGACACGCCCGCTACAGCATGTCTTGCATCCGCATGGCCCTCCCAGAAACCATTAAACAGCTCAGACCCATTCCCTCATTGACAGTTCTTTTTTGCCTCGTCTCCGTTAATGTGAAAATACTGAGTTCAGGCCCGGGATTGAACCCACGACCTCCAGAGTGGTAGTCAGACACTTTAACCACGTCGCTAAAGAGCTAGCCCAACAGCAAGGCTGTTGGCAGTGACCTTATTTCACTACAGCTTGGTGATCTGCAAATACCCGATGAAATGTTGATATCGGGTATCATAGTCATTCAATAAGTCGCAAAATGCTCGGATACAATTTATAAAGCACAATGTGACTTATATTGATAACTAAAAATACCAGTAATCAGTATGCCAGTTTTGCCGTGTCAAGCTGTTACGATCCAGAGACCAGAAAGTCCTTCATTCACATCGAGTATATATCCTTCGAATTCCAACTATTGTTGTCATAAGCGGAGATTTAGTGAATAAATAATTCATATATCCTAAATGACAGCTTCTAAATAGCGAAACAAGCCAATGTATGCAGTAAGAAAGTTTTTAATCGAAACTCTCATTAAGGCGGCCATTGTTGAATGTTGAAACACGAACGACAACTCTGCTAGGAGAATGTTATCAATGCTAGGATCCTACGCAGTGGCGTATGCCCAAGGGAAGTAACTGAAAAATCGAGTTATCTCAATCGGACTGGCTCGGTCTTTTACATAGATGGCCATTGTAAAATTTTTTTAGGTGATTATCAAACCTTGGACGCTGCTGTTCCAGCATCGTCAACAAGTAAAACAACAACGGTCAAATAATTGTATCACGTGGCTCGACTATCATCACGTGGTTGGTTATGAAGGCATATATTTGATCCAGCTATGCTGGTTCCAGCCGATTCTCAGCGCGGAGCTTGGTGTCACAGACACTAATGCTCCAACGACTAATGATTCGATACATACGAATCCACTAGTCAGATACCACACACCAGTCATCCTTATATAAATAGTACTTAAAACAACGCATAACGAAGTGTTTTCATTCAATGCAGTTCAAAAATGTGTACTTGAAAACAAATCACTAAGGGCCAAAGTTCCGTAATTTACGATCATCAACGCATAAAGGAAAACCCGATGAAAACGTTTAGCATAATTCGTTTATCATTTAAAAATTATCTCTGTGTAGTCCGCACAGGCTATTCAGGAACGACACTTTCCGCTTTTATGATATTTTTCGTTTCAAGAAAGTCTCTTCTTAGCAAAAATCAAGTTAAGGCGGAAAGTGTCGTACCTGATAAGACTGTGCGGACTGCACGGGCTAATATGGGACAAAACTTTACGCACATGCATTTAAGTCACTTTTTCACAGAGCACGGCTCAAATAAACTTCGTCCGACTCATATCCATAATACCTGAACGGCGAAGGGTTCAAACGTGTTGATGGGGTGGGTGAGTCCGTAGGCCACCTCGTCCCCTTCCTGTACGAACGTCCCTGTGAGGAATACAGTAACACTGGTCATGACTATAGATACAGCACTATATTGTCTAAAGGCTTAACTTAGATTTCATTTAACCCATTAATACCTAGCGTCTAGAAAAAGAGCCTTTGCAAACAGCGTAGACCCAGATGAGACGCCGCATGTTGCGGCGTCTCATCTGGGTCTGCGCTGTTTGCTTAAAGGAATTTCTGTAAGAAATATTCTTAATATAGAAATAAATATACTAGACATCCCGATTATTTTGGAAATAAATTGATCCAATTAAGAAGGATGGGAGAGTCCACTAAATGGGTTAAAATTGACTTTCGGCTGAGAATCTATTTAAGCCTTGTTCTGGAAAATGGGAAATTATGTATGCAAGTAAAGCGTTGTCCCAGATTTGTCTGTGCAGTCCGCACATGCTAATAAGGAACCACGGTGTCCGCTCTGATGGAATGTTTTGTTCGATTGAAGTGTCTTGTAAACAAAAATCCAGCCCAGCCGGAAAGGGTCGTTCCTGAACCGTAAAAACTCAATGAGTTAAAAGAGATTCAAATGAAATTCTGGTTAAAATTAATCACAAAATGGATCAGATTCAACACATGACCGAAAACAGTATTCACAACTTTTAGACTGTCTAACATTAATGTTATCTCATCAACTGTTTGGTGAAATCGTATTTTCTTTAGGCGTCTGTTTGTTTAAGAAATGTAGGGCCCCTCCATGTAGTGTTGAACTTAGTTTATTGGCCCAACGTAAAATACATTTATCTATTATTTTTTCTATCAGCAAAGGCAGTAATTGTGTGTTTAAAAAAAATAAAATCGAGCTGTCATTAACCAATAATGCATCGTTTATGGGGAAACTTGACATAAAGCATTCTTCCCAGATAAGCCTGTGCAACAAACACAGGCTTATCATGGATTATACTTTCAGATTTTATGGAACTTTGCTTTTAAAGGATCCTCTCTTCTAAACGAAAATCTAATCCAGGCGGAGAGTGTCGTTCCTGATTATTCTGTGCGGACTGCACAGGCTTTTTTTGAACGAAACTTTACACACGTAAATTAAGCCCAGTTTTCCCAGAATGAGGCTCAACGCATGCATGTATACCGAACATTCTGTCCCAGATGATGAGTGTTCCCGCGTAGTTTTTGTCGATGCAGTAGGGGTTGCGGCCGTGGTGGACGCGATGATGACTCGGCGTGTTCAGGATGTACTCAAGAGGGCCCAACGACCGGATATACTGAAAAACCCATGTACGGTGTCGGAAGAAATGACAAAAGGGATTAGGTGTGCTGAAATTTTTTTACAAAAGGACTCTGTATAGCTCTTATTTTTTGAGTGGGTAAATAACATTTTTTTTGTTTGCTGGAGAACGTATGGTAACCTAAGTTTGAGAGAAAAACTTAAATTTTCGAAAGACTTTGTCAATTTTACCACCTTATAATGGATCATTATTTAAAAAAAAAGTGAACAAAATGTATCTGTAATTCTAGGTTTAAAAAAACGTGATAACGCAAAAACTGAACTGAATTCATTTTTTGGAAAGTTTTTTTCTATTATTGTGCAGAAACCATACGTTAATATGTATTTTTTTATTTAACGTTACGGCGACCTTCACCCGACAACCATACATACAATTAAAAGATCTAAATTACAGTACAAATGTCCATTACGATAGATCCCTCCACAAACGTCATTCAAATCTCAATTATTCAGCAATACTATAAAATCAGCTCTCTTGGACATCACGTGTTCAGCGATTAAACTTTGTAAACAGAAGTTGTATTCTATCAATGGAAACGTCCAGGGAAGACTAGACTTCATGCGTGTTCGTAAAGTGTCATCCCAGATTAGCATATGCAGTCCGCACAGGATAATCAGGAACGACACTTTGCGCTTTTATGGTATTTTTTGTTTGAAGAAAGTCTCCTCTTGCGAAAATCCAGCTTTAGAGTTGATTTGGTATATCATTGGTTTATTAATTACAACGCTACCAACATATTGCAAAATAACAGTCTCTATGACTTCAATTTGCAGTTTCCTACATCTATCGCATATCACTAGGAAAGCGATTGATCCCCAACGGAATACGATGATAAAACCGGTAATTTACGCTATTCTCCTTGTCAGCTCGTCAGCTTTTCAATCAGTTGTTGAGATCGTACTTGCGTGGAATTCGTACCTGCACGGAGTTCGTACATGCTTGGTGTTCGTACATGCGAGAATTTCGTACCTGCATGGGGTACGTACCTGCGGGAAGTTCGTACCTGTGTGTGAATCCAGAACTGGTAGAGAATGTTTAGTTCTTGATGCACTAAGAACACTGACGGCGGAATGAACAACGCCAGCGGCAAGTAGAACACCTGGTAATCAGCATCCAGCCCGATTATACGGTATGATCATTGATGAAAATTCATAACAGCAGTAATTGTAAAGACCAGGTCGAATAACACTTACAACAAGTTAAGTATTGCATACGTCTTACCGACAATTAATAACAAGCGGGCAAAGATGGCACTAGAGCGAAAACCTATGCAATGGGGCGTGGCAATTTTCGAAACTATGGGGCATATTAAAGCAGTCCTTCTGAAAGATCACAATCTAGTTATTCATACTAAAAATAAAAGAAATGTGCTTTGTGGTTTCAGAATTGTTTTGAAGTTATTATCCATTATAATTCAATATTAAACGTTTCAATCCCACGCCACCAGACAGAGGCATATTTAACGCTGCTTAAATTAATGTTACTGCAAGCTAGTATTAAAAAAAATAACATAGCTCTTAACATTTTATAAAAGATGATATTGGAGTTGTCAGTGCAAATGGGCGGGGCCGCCGTGGCGTAATGGATATGGTATCAGCCTAGCGACCGGGAGGTCACGGGTTCGATCTCCAACGTGGGAGCGTTCTTAAGATCTCGCCCAATCACACCACGCCCAGGAAACGGACTCGATAGCGTTTCAAATAAGCCTTAGGTTTTCGATGCAATCGAGCTAAAATAAATAAGTTTAAACTAAAGCGACGGGGTTTTGAACAATCTGTACCAGTGGACGATGCGACTCTTACCCATGACGTGTACATCTGGAGCGCGGACTGACGCAAGGCGGTGGACAGGTTGTAGTCCTCGGAGCTGTGGTGGGTTTGATGGAAAGCCCACATAAAGTTTACCTCTGGAATAAACCATAAACGTATCAACCCTTTACCGCCGTTAAAAGGTCGCCGTGGCGTAGTGGATATGGTGTCCGCCTAGCGATCGGGAGGTTACGGGGAGGTTTGATCCCCACGGTTGGAGCGTTCTTTAGATCTGCCCCATAGGCACCAAGTACTGGTTCTAGTCACAGAAAACGGACTCGATAGCGTTTCAAATAAGCTTAAGGTTTCCACGCAATCGAGCTAAAATAAACAGGTTTAAACCAACTAACCAGTTACCGCTCAGAAGCAACGTGGCTATATGCAACCAGCATAAAATCAGAATAGTCTGCAAGTAACTTGAAGTCTGTTCAGGTTGTATGCTGTTTGCTCATCATCTGTACCTTATGATGAAAATGTAGGCTTTGAAACGTGAATCTATTAAGACACGGTGCCTATACCACGTGACTTTTCGGATCTGTGTTGGGAGAATAAAGCGCGACCCAGTTATCATCTTTAAGGATCTCTTTTTAAATATTTCACCATTTTAATGGGATAAAGTGGAGAGCCCGCTCATTCGTAAGAGTTTTCATTAGGCTTCATGATCTTTTTTTAACAAATAAGTATTTGTTTCAGTAAAGTGCAACCGCACATTTGAACGGTTAGAAAATGTCGAATCAATGTGGGGACTTCATATTACAAACGCGCGGTTGCACTTTACTGAAAAAATACTTATTTGTATAGAAAACTCTCACGAATCCACTTTATCCCATTAAAAATGGTGAAATATTAAAAAAGACATCATAAAAAAATATAAACTGGGTCGCGCTTTATTTTCCCAACACAGATCTTAAAAAGTCACGTGGTATAGGCACCGTGAAGCCGGTCCTTAAATGTATAAAGCACTACAAACAGGTTAAAATGCGTAACTGAGAGGTAAAGGGTTAATATTGAAATGTGGTGGGTAAAGTTAAACGCCAGCATAAAGTTTGAATTCGAAATAAACTATAGACACTATGGTGGGTTTGATCGAACACCCACATAAATTTCATCTCTGGAATAAACCCTAGTCGTGTAAATATTTAGCTATTATATGTTCGGTTGAACGCCTACATAAAGTTTAACACTGCGCGGGTCATCACGGGCTGAATAACGCACTTTAAAGGGACTTCTTCTTAAATTTGAAAGAAAAAAACACACATAAGAAATGTTGCGAACGTCATTTTTTTCCCAAGCTATCGCACAGACGCGATATTGAGACGCGAGACGTATATACAGGGTTTTTTAATTGTCTTAAATTGCGATCCATCTGGTCTTGTTCTTAGATCGTATACATTGTGCTTTTTTTTATAACTATACAATATAAAGTATAATATATACGCAATCCTAACATAATTCAGCACACACATCTGAATGCACATGGTTGCAGTAATGACATCATGGGTAATCCAGAGTTGAGTCAGTATGTAAACTGCATTTATCACATAAGATTGTTCCGGTATACCACACGTTCAAACTATAATAGGATAGTCAAATAGCTTAGGAAATAAAAAAAGTCGTGTTTTGTTATTGTTTCCCTATTCGAATAGGTATACAAGATGTTGATTCATCGACAATAATACGTAGTCGTAAAAATTGTATTTATTTTAAGGGAGGAAGTAAAAGAGAACGCTACTGGTACCATGCGCCATCCGATGGAACCAGTAGTAGCCCATGTCGACGCCGAGGAATGTAAGCCACCAGGTCCAGGGGGAGTCCCAGGGGAGCTCTGTCAGCCGCCAGTTCCGGTACACCCAGACGTATCCTTCCAGGGTGATTGAGCGCAGTATGATCCTGTAAGATGTGGCCATATGAGCCGCGTTCTGAGAAAACAGGGCTTAACGCACGTGCGTTTAGTGACTTCCCAGATTAGTCTGTGCAGTCCTTATGGCTAATCAGGGACGACATGTTCTGCTTTTGTGAATTGTCCGCTATCATGAGGTCTCTTCTAAACAAAGATTAAGTATAGACGGAAAGGGTATTCCCTGATTATCCTGTGTGGATTGCACAAGCTACTCTTGGACGGCACTTTACGCACATGCATTTAGCCAGTTTTCTCGGACCGATGTTCATATTGAGGTCTACATTCAAAGCCACACAAACGGGCAACTCAGGATCCCGTTAGGCACCGTCATAAAGATTACGACTAAAGCCATACTATATATATAATTCTTCCGCATTTATTCAATGTCGATAACATTACTTATTACTAAACATGAATGCCGACAGCGATTATAAAACAAATTAGGAATTATTTACTAGACAGTACATACACAATGTGAATGTAGAAGAATACCATTACTTCTTATAGCTACAACATTTAGGAGTATGTCATACTGAGCTGTAATTTTAACGATTTAGAGGCCAAAATGGCAGAGGTGGCAAACACGTTACAAACAAGTTTGCGACGTCCATGCCGAGGAAAGTAATTATCGCCGTTTTATACCGTTTGTTTCAATGCCACTCACTTTCCAGCCATATCTGAAAGAAAGTGGTAAGCGTTTATTTAGTATTAAAATTCGGTCATTATCTCGACCTTACTCGCTGCGAATTTTCTCTCTGTGGAGCTGTAATAGGGTCATCCCGCACAGGCTTATCAGAGTTGACACTTTCATCTTTATGGAATGCTTCGTTTAAACTAAGCCAACTTTAAACAAAAAATCTGTATAATCGGAAGGCGTCGTCTTTCATTGGCCTGCGGACTGCACAGGCTAATCTGGGACGACACTTTACGCAAATGGATTAAGCCCTTATTAACCAAAACAAGTCTCCACAGAGGCTTACATGGGTAGCCGAGAGAACATCCCCGCACTGATGGAAGTGAAGGAGTCGTTCAGACGGTACTTCCGGTCTTGTTTGGCAACGGAGATAAGGATCTCGATGATCATGCACACCCAGAAGAAAGGCGTCGCCTAAAAATGAAACCGAGACATTAACCAATTTATGCCTAGTGGACTCCTCCATCCTTCTAAATTGGATCAATTTATTTACAAAATTAGGGATGCCTAGTATATTTATTTCTATATTTAGAATATTTCTTACAGAAATTCCTTTAAGCAAACAGCGCAGACCCTGATGAGACGCCGCATCATGCGGCGTCTCATCTGGGTCTACGCTTTTTGCAAAGGCCTTTTTTTCTAGACGCTAGGCATAAATGGGTTAAAGAAGGCTAGTGCATTTAAACTGGAAAGTCAAATGTTATTCTAACTATGAAATATATTTATTTTAGCTCGATTTAATCGAAAGCCAAAGGCGTATTGAAAAGCTATAGAGTCCGTTTCCTGGGTAGAACCAGTACTTGGAGTCTATATGGGAGATCCAAAGAACCCTCCTACAGAAGAGATCAAACTCGTGAACTCCCGGACTATACTCCCGGCTAACACCATATCCGCAACGACGCTGCGACCGATTAATTTATTCTAAGGTCATTCAGTTATATAAGTATATTTAAAAAATTGAAACACATATTTCATGTTTGTTTGGAAAAGTATAGCATAACATGTGTTTACTTCAAAGCTTACATAACCAAACCAACAAACTCAATAGTAAAATCAAATGGAAAGTTGTACAACGAAAAAAACAACAAAAAAAAACTATCGCCTTAACCGCCAATAGTGAACTGGTTGCTAAACGTATGGACAACTATATTGCATTTAATGTGTTTACTTCAATGATTGTATCATGAACCCAATAACTTCAAGAGTAAAATCAAAAGTTGTAAAATATGTGAACTTGTCGCTTAAACATACCCAGATATTGACAAATACAGTCGATTGGTGTATAGCGGATTTTAGTGAGTAGCGGATAGGTTAAACTTTTTTTGCAAAATACATTCATTTACGTTAAGATTTATAGTTTTCTTTTAATTGAACTCAAAAAGCCTATCATTGTTAAGTCGATTTATGTTTTTGTTGATGTGTGTCAATGTTTACAACTGTTTCTATTTTCGAAAGCAAAACAAGGTCACGTTATGTACGCACCATTTTTGTGACGACAGGAAAAGTGCAGACGAATGGTTTCTTGAATTTTGCGGATTTTGTTTGGTAAACATAATGTTCATTGATGTAATATTTTAGTATTATGTGTCCTTTACAAAAGTAAGAATGCTCAGAAACCAAATTGATGCGTACCACATAAAATAAGCATGAAAGCTGCAACTCTGGATTTAGTGAATAACGGACATGTGATGACCCATATTCAGGAATGTGGGTATTGTCTCAAAATAAATGTAAACTCAATTGAAGTTGTCCATGTGGTAAGCGTGTGGCTATAATATTAATAAGTAAAAACATCATTTTTAATGAAAAACAATCAAATTTTAACGAATAATTGATTTCTCTAAAAACATATTTTCCGCTATCAAATCTATATATAGATTCAACTCAAAATGACCCGAATATAGGGTGCATCGCTTTGAACAGCAATTACTTCATCAATTGTGCAGCGATTTCCATGAATTTGGTCTTATTAAACGCAAAAATGAATTTCCTTTCTGGAAATGTACATATATTTAATTTTTTTTTACAAATGCTGTGTCAAATTTCAAGAAATAACACGATGCAAATGTAATTCGATAAAGACATAAGCGATCCGGCAATGGCTGAATCAGTGTACCATGAAATTCGCGCTGTAAACAAATAATATTTTTCGGAAATTTAAAACCGCTGGCATGTTTCAATAGGAAAGACATGTGTCTTTCTAGATTTAATGGTTTAATTACCGAATGCATGATGTATTAATTGAAATTAGACTCGGAGTGCTTAGCTATCCGCTATACACCAATCGACTGTACACTTTTTAGCATACCATACAGTGTGTTTACTTGGCCTTTGGAGATAAGGCGATATACGTACCCATACTTGTTTGTTTACATGGGAGATAATGCGAGACAGGTGTATTTGACATACAATAGAATTAAACACATACAATAGAATTAAACAGTTAAAGAATTGTTTAGTTAGAACAGGTTAAATTACCAATCTGAGATTTTTACCTCATTATTAATCGGGTTAATCGAATTGAGAATTGTTTTGGAAAACGCTAAAACAGGAAAAAGTTTGTTCAGCTGTTACCGTCTGACTCTGAGGCAAAAAGCGAAAGAAAAGTAGTGTTAGCAAATATCGGGATATCTAGCACGAACGATGGAAGAACGCACAATTTACACGCCTCTCACTTTGTTGGGCATGCTAAAGAAGTAAATAATGAACACAAATGCATATTATCCGAAGTGCAATACAGTTGAAATTCGTAGCACTTACCTCATTTATATAATGCGGTACATCTTCAAATCGTTCAAAATATGTTTCATTTGGTGTCACTGCATAAACCATGCGGCGCATACCAGTAACGAAATCAACCTTGTTGAAATTCGACATTTTTATTCAGTAAACTATCATCCAGACATAAACTGAAAGTGTTTACTTTCATTTAAACCTAAGGTCACATTTAAGCACGCCGGAAATGGACTTTGGAACCAGTCCATTTATATAATAAAGCTTGAGGCGGTAAATTTGAAAATGAATAACAACTAAGAAATGATGGTTAACGGTGGTGATCAATCTCATTGTGTTGCAAACAAAAATGATTGCATGAAAAGGTCCATGAATTTATCACAATTATTGATGCGCTTGTTGGAGACACATATAATCGGTCCTATTTACTACCGATATATAGGATCTTACACGAGTTGTCATATCATACTATATTTTATTTCTTACTCGGGATCTTTTGGATATTTTAGGATATCTTGATGTTTATTTCGTGTGGTTAATGTTATTTGTGGAATGTTATTTCCGTTTCCGCGTTTAGCACTAATTATTGTATATATATATATATATATATATATATATATATATATATATATATATATATATATATATATATATATATATATATATATATATATATATATATATATATATATATATATATATCCATCATAAACTGTCTGATACGATTCGTATCATACAGTCTCGAATCATACGGTTTAACGTACGAACCGGTCAAACAGTCTTAAAAGCGTATCATACCATTTAAAGCGTATCATTTTTACTAAACCGTATGATACGAATACGACTTTGGACCTATCCGTACACCATAAGTTCCTAGGTACTAGTATATTGTTCTGGTGAATAAGTGACCAATTAACTGGTATTAATAGATTTTGTATAATTCCTAGGTACTAAATAAGTGACCTGCAATCAGTTTTGCGTACTGTTCTATCAACCTGATTTATATTCTTGGAACTGGGGATATGTGTTTTGCTGAACCGAATTCTCTTATGTTTATAGGTCTTTAACCTCAAACGAAATATATGTTTTGTTTCGTTTTTGTTAATAAGAATTTGCTTACGAAGTATTTTCTTGCTGTAGGTAAAGACAGGTGTAAAAGCATATACTTATGTCTTTTGTTCATGGTAACCATTTGCTATTCTAATATGATTATTATATATGGTAATTAAATATAATATAAAATAAAATGAAAATTATATCAGGGGTTCCACTGGCCCAAAAAAAGTTGTCGCCACTTTTTCGCAGCGTGAATACTGTCGGTTATTCAACCTTATTAATAAGAACAATCATTTTAAGAAACCTTACTACATTAATGTCATTGACTATATTATCACTTTAAAAAGTATGTTATTTCATAAAAAAAACACAATTAAGTACCTTCATAAGTCATACCTTCATAAGTCTTAATAAGCTTTATTTGTATATAAATAACATTTTTTTTCAACTTTGATAAACAACACAGATAACCAAAATAATATAATAATGTTAACATCAATGTATTAAACAGTATGCTGCATAAATGTTTCGAAATTAATTATTTAAACATAAAATCACACCAATGTTCATCATTTGAAAGGGAATCAGAAAATAAAGCATCTCACTTCAAATTGTTTAACAGTTATATTTTGTCATTTGGACATGATATACATCAGCTTCTGTTGCTAACAAGTTTTCTGTTAGTGGTGGATGATTTCCAGGTTCAATTAAATGACTGTTGTTAACGCCTTTTTCCTGACAGAAAGGCCCAGATAATTGCCACAATAAATTCTAGTTGCCTGAAATAACATAAAACATATTTTTACAAACTATCAACATAAAACCAACACATAAACGTCCCTATCTTTAAATGTCCGAATTTAACATATCCGAAATATAGTATATCGAGTGAATGTTTTATATTTAATACAGAAATTGTTGTTATCTTAATCAATTTAAATCCTTCCCAGAACATTACAATAATGAATCTATTAAACAGAAATGCTCACAAATACCTGTTGAAACAAGTTTTTATTTGTTGTTGTAGAGAAATTAAATGCTTTTGCCAGCCCCATGGTTTTGATTTTAACAAAGAAATAGCGGCCCTAATAATCATTATTGATCGTCGTGACAGTTTGTCCCCGTGTTACTTAACTTATTGCGCAATATCATAAAGGAGCCGTTAATCCGATAATAACCCCCATAAAACTTGACAATAGCAGTAAAAACACCGTTTGTAACACTTACACGCTTCGGTGATTTCTAATTCACTGTAGGTCGCTTACATCGTCGTAAATCAATATTTACAACTGACAGACGCTGGCCGCTAATGCTCGGTCGCGTGCTTTCGACTCGCAGTACATTTTCGGATAGGATTTTGCCGATTTTTTGAAATTCGCCACTTTTTAAAAATTGGAGCCACATTTAAAAATTTAGCGCCATTTGGCGCCAATAGCGATCGACAGCGGAACCCCTGTATATTTAATATAAAATAAAATTAACAATTAATGTAAATATATTAATACATGAAGTCAGTGTTTTGTAATCCCTCACAAACAAAACACTGACTTCATGGATTAATTAAATTAACAATTAATGTTAATATATTAATCCGTGAAGTCAGTGTTTTGTTTTTAAAGGGACTACAGTTTTGTTTTAAAGGGATTATATCTTTCCCCCTCTCCATTAAATTAGAATTCCTATTCTAATATGATAGAACTGCCTTAATTTTATTTTGCTTAAACTTTCCGAAAGGGCATTTATATATAATGTCACACGGTAGGTAAACGACGCAAAATACAAATATGACTTTTCAAAAACATTAACATCTAAGGTACAATCTATAAAACTATGTAATTATGACAACATATAGCAACCAAAACAAGATAGATACTGATACACACTGACAAAATATTCATGTTTGAGAACACACGTCATGAGTATTATACAACAACAAAGCACAATATTCAAACTATAATATAAGATTCTTAACAATCCAAATATCAATCATGAAAACATACCAAATAAAGCTATCTTTCTATCATTCATACTAGACAAAAAATGCCATGATGAATGTTTTTTATAAATAATGAGTGATGGAGCCAAATACCAAATGATTCTATAAATATGAACATGTTGATGAGTGTCGTCCTAAAAAGAAAAATGAAAACTAAACATGACATCATTCTTTAATCACGATATGTAGTTTATCAAGCTCCCGATTTTCTGTTGATGGTTCTATAAAGTAATTTGATGGTTGATTATTAACGGTTGTTGTTTTCAGGCTTGTGGTGTCGCAAATTTTACAAATTCTTATTAAACCCCTGATAAAATACATAGAAAGGTTGGCGAAATTATCAAGACGAAAAAACTTTTGTTAAGATACAAAACAATTGAAATAGGCACTTGAAATTGGACAAAAAGTTAACCCATTTATGCCTAGCGTCTAGAAAAAAGGCGTTTGCAAACAGCGTAGACCCAGATGAGACGCCTCATGATGCGGCGACTCATATGGGTCTACACTGTTTGCTTAAAGGAATTTCAGTAAGAAATATTATAAATATAGACATTTATACTCTAGACATCCCTAATTTTGGAAATAAATTGATCCAATTTAGAAGGATGGGAGAGTCCACTAGGCATAAATAGGTTAAAACTTCAAAGTGCCAAGAACGCATACAGTGCTATGGAAGGGAATATCCGCCAGTCCATGCATGATGTTAAATGACATTTTTATTTTAACTACTGCCATATGCTTTGTGATACATGGTATTTGCATTTTGCCTAGTTACATTTGCTATGCAAACACTTCATCTCATTGTCACAGATTGATAAGTTTATAATTAACCGTAATTACTCTATGTTTTCGGACACTCTAAGTTTTCGGACACCCCTTTTTTAGCAAAATAATTATTTTTCGTGACTCTTAATTTTCGGACACACGAGTTTTCGTCCATAATTAATGTCTATAAGTTTTCGGACAGTATATTTTAAAGCGCTACTTTACCAAATTTCGGACCTTTTTTCAACATCTAATGACACTTCGATCATGGGGTTTTACAACCAGATTAACATCATAAACATGGCAGGTGAATGCCTGAGGGCAACGAACAATTACATTTGCGTTATTGGGTAAATAACCTTGTAAACCGGTATTTAACAATGGTTTCGCCCAATAGCATAAGCGTTATGACAATTACCAGATGTAGTGCCAATTAACAGTTCAATTATCTACCGCAATGATATCACCCCTTCTCAGTAAAATAACTGTGACAAATACTAAACGCTTCAAAGTGTGATGCACCCTATTCCAAGTTTTACGAACAATGGAACGTGTTAGACAACAACTATCGGAAATGAACAAACAAAGAATTCATAGTTTGCTTTTTTATTGCGTTAATTACAGGTTCATACTAGCGAGTATCGGTACATCATATGCTCATCTTTGAACTCGTTGGTCAAATACAACCTTGTAGTAACTTTCTGTCAAATAAATTAAGCATTTAAAATTATTTAAAATGCAGTGCAAACATATATAACTGTAATTTATACTATACGGCATAGTATTTCACAAGCGTGTGCTATTACCGGTAGTCGTAGATACAATTGACGCTATTTTCAGACACTTCAATTTTCGACTCTAAGTTTTCGGACACGAAAAAAATAATTATTTTTAAGTGTCCGAAAACATAGAGTAATTACGGTACTTCATATATATCTTTACTTCGTGTGTCTTATTGACAACTGCAGTTAAACTTTTTGAATTTGTATTAATGCTTATTTTAACGGCGTTCTTTGTTTTACTTTGTGCATTTGGCTATGTTGCTACTGAATTTAACAAGCTGTTAATATCTTTGTGGATCTATATTACTTCTCAAGTCGATTACTAGTGCGTCTCTGATTTAGAATTAGTCTTCGCTTTTGCATACACCGCCATTATAAATAGTTCACAATGCGAAAAGGGGAACCAGTATTAAAAAACCTAATTACAGCGCGAATTGCACAGTAAATTACTATTGCCGGGAGATCACTCTAAACATCAAAATCAAAATCTCCGGTATGAACCGTGATACCTCGACTATCTCTAGAATCCTCCGTAAAAAGCGGCGATAGAGTAAATCAAAGCGCTGTAGGCACTGAATTTGTTCGCTGTTGTATAATCTTAGACGCAACTTTTCAAAATTATGTTATAGCTTTTTATATCGCAAGTTTGAAATGACCACAACCCATTTAAATTTATAAAGAGTGTGTCTTAAAGCACAGGTCGAGATGTGTTTTTTTTTTCCAAATCATTGATACAGCTAATCAGTGTGCACAGGCTAATCTCATTTGACATGCATTAAGCCCCGTTTTCCCTGAAAGCAGCCAATATGTACAGATTTCAATTATAAACACTAGACTGGCCAACGTTGTCTTACAAGTTGTTAAATACACATTATGTAGTGTACCAGTGAGAACAGGCAGATGAGGTGGTAAGAGCAAACGCTTTAATCACCAGAGAAACAGTATAAAATGTCTACTTTTCAGTTGTATACTGGTGTGTAAACAGCAGAAAACAAAAATGATTATTTTCAAAATATTTAAGTTTGTATTTAATATTTTCCGATGAAATTTGGCATACATATACTTTAGTATACAAATAATATGTATGTGTATTTTGGTGATTGTAAGTTATATAGTTATTGACTTACAGAAACAAAATTATTGTTGTCTGCTTGACTTAATGTAACAGGCATTGCTTAACATTTGAGTCTGGCTCTGGGAAAATCGGACTCAATGTTGTCTCAGATTAGCCTGAACCGTCAGCACAGGCTTATCAGGGATAACAATTTCCTCCAAAGACTTTTTTATGGGAAAATTCCATTAAGTGGAAAGTTCATCACTGCCCTGATTAACACTTGACACACATGCATTAGGACCCATTTTCCCAGACCGAGGCTCAATTATGTTGCTGCTGTGTGTCTTGTAATGACTTTGGATGAAGCCATCATGAAATAGCGTGTCAACTTAATCTCAATACTGAATAATTTTTTTTTTACAATTTTATTAGAAAATATATGTATTACATAGCTGGTTAAATAAATATTAGGATGAAACACACATTACATAAACGTCATCTGAAAACAAAATAATCTCTCTGGTCCTGTTGCTAGTGTATCCCAAACATACTGCTTATGACTAGACATATGCAACTTTACCATGATCATACAATTGTTTTCAAAACAATCTATACACTGGTGCAATATAAGTTCAAAACTTACATATACATGTAAGATTGCACTACTGTCTGGTTATATGTAAATGTCTGGATGCACAATAAATAAACTGATTTATATTTGTTAATTACATAAACTTCATCATGGTTTTATAATTTGTGTAAAATAAATGCAACAAGAGCACCTCATAGCGGGTGCCAATGCTCGACTGTGGGTGCAGTTTTTAATAAATGACCTTGACCTTTGACCTAGTGACCTAAAAATGGGTGTTGCATGTAGAACTCATCAAGGTGCATCTACATAATTATGAAGTTTCAAAGTTGTAGGTGAAAGCACTTTGATTTTAGAGCCTATGTTAAAGTTTTATATTAGAGGTCACAGTGACCTTGACCTTTGACCTAGTGACCCAAAAATGGGTGTGGCGTGTAGAAATCATCAATGTGCAGCTACATATGAAGTTTCAAAGTTGTAGGTGGAAGCACTTTCATTTTAGAGCCAATGCTTCGGATATTGGATAAAGAGCAGCCAAAATTCTTAGCAATAAAACACATAGCACACTCTATTATCATTATGAGAACATTTAGACTGGTCCGAAGGTTTTTCTTAAGCTGCTTGTAGCTCCAGTTAATCCGATTCACCTCTGTGCTGGTTTCTCTCCCGGGTCTCGTCTAGCTCCTTCAACAGGTGGTCGTTAGTTGTAACCAGGGGCCTGCATTTACAGTAGGGAAATTAATGCAAAACATTTGTCTTTTTAAGGTTGAAATCATTTAATATTTAGCTTGACTTATGCAAGAGCTTAGGCCTTATTAAGAAACGTTAAGTATATGCAATTGTATAACTGATAACTAATTATAGTTATTGGCCTTGGATTTAAGGGCAAAAACAAACATTTTATTCTATAACTGATACCATCAGAGATACCGGTATAACCTTTGCAGTTTGGACCTGACTCAACTCGATACACATGTTTATTTGTAAACAGTGCTTATAAGTGCCGTGTTGTGGAATCTGATTTTCTGTATTGCAGCAATGTCTTTACCCAATTGGAATCAAAGTACTGACAGTACTGGTGTGACGATGCTTTTGAGAGGATGGATATAAAAGCATCAAGTTAAGTTTATCTACATCACCACAATCACCACAATTGTGTATGTTGGTACGAAACAAAAATTTGGTACAAAAATTTTGCGAAAAAAATTTAGGTATGAAAACAAATTTCGGTACGAAAAAATATTTAGGAACAAAAAAATTGGGACCGAAAAAAACTTGGGTACGAACAAAAAATTGGGGATGAAAAAAAAATTGGGTACGAAAAAAAATTGGGTACGAAACATTTTAGGTACGGAAAAAAAATTGGGGGAACGGGAAAGAAGTACCTGTGGGGAACTTGACCCACACTCGCACATTTTCGGCCCTTTCCGTCAAACATCAGATAAGTTCCTCGAAGGCAATAGTATGAATACACATTTCGGAAGCGGTAATGCGGTCCTACCTACGCGCGTCAAAATGTAAGCTAAATATGTACACAAGTCTGTCAGGAATGATTGAATTAACGAAGACAATCGTGTATTGATGTAAGTTTTTTGAAGAAATGTGCAGAAAATATATTAAACAAGAGCTGTGTTTGTGTAACACAATGCCCACTTCTGCGCAGCTTTGAAGCCATATATTTTACCTTTGACCTTGAAGGATGACCTTGACCTTTCACCACTCAAAATGTGCAGCTCCATGACATACACATGCATGCCGAATATGGAGTTGCTATATTCAATATTGCAAAATTTGACCTTTGACCTTGACCTTGAAGGATGATCTTGACCTTTCACTAATTAATATGTGCAGCTCTATGAAATACGCATGCACACCAATATTGAAAAAGTTATTGCTAATGTTAAAGTTTTTGGACAGACAGACAGACGCTTTATATTTGACATTTGACCTTGAAGGATGACCTTCACCTTTCACAACTGAAAATGTGCAGCTCCATGAGATGAACATGTATGCCAAATATCAAGTTGCTATGTTCAATATTAAAAAAGTTATGGCCATTAAAGTTTTCAGACGGACGGACAGACCGACACACTGACTGACTGACTGACAGTTCAACTGATATAGGCCACCCTACCGGGGGCATTAACAGCAATGGCGATATTTTTCTCAGCCACATTATTGTTAATAGTTTGATATCACAAAATGAAAGTGAAAGTAGAACTGTCAAAAATGACAACCTGTTTTGTTTTTGCTGGCATGAGAGGGCGATTACACTCAATGTGTTCACATTTTGACCATAGGCTTTGTCAATGACCTTTATAGTATGGGTAGCTTTGATATAATTTATTGCTATCATGTAACTGCATGATTGTGTATATGTTTACAATACACAAAGCATAAATAATGATATAAATATGCTGATTGAGCTTATAATAATCTGAGAACTATAGCCAGGTCAATTTAGGACTTAAAATACAATTTTGTGTCCTGATTTCATGAAGAAATGACCATGCATGTCCTAGATTTCAAATTCAAGGCCCTGGTGTGACACATTGGTAGCATTACCGTTAAACTGTTACCAGGCTTATGAAATTAGTTTTTATTGAACTATCTAAGAAAATCTAAATCAGGCACTGATTTTTCTTGTTTTAATACAGTCATAGATCAGTTGTGGCCTCTGGGTAATGACCAATGTTTGCTTACTTGTCACACCCTTAAAACTGTCCACACGTCTATAATAGCAAATCTTGATTTAGGTGATCTTCAATGGTACATTTAAACTTTAGCTCTGTTGCAAGAGTGCTGGTAAAGTCCAGTCACAAATTTAAATCTAGGCCATGTCAAAATCAAAGTGTCAAATACAAATGAAAGATGCATTCATTAATAATTGTCCAGTTGTTTACTACTGCTGTAAGTTTTTATATAATGAACATCATGTGAGAGAAAATTCACATTATCATTGTATATCAGGTTTAGCAGCCTTTTAGATAACAAAGTATGCTAGTTTTCAATGTCGCTTCTGGGGATCAAACCCGTGAGGCTTTTAGGAAGATTCTGAAATTTTCGATCCCTCGAGAGCAACCAAACCAAAAATTAAGTCAAATATTGCTGATTCGGTTTTTTGAGTCAGTTCATGAGGGATAATGGAGCTCGATTGGACATTGTCGGCTATGGTACTACTTACATGTACCACGGGTACTCTTAAGTATACTTACATGTACCCTGGTTACTCTAAATATACTTACATGTATCCCAGGTATGGTAAATAAACGCATTGTGTACACACCGGTCTTACTGACCTGTGTACTAACGCGCAAGGAATTGTGGGTAGCCATTCTTTTACAAGTGAAAAGTAAAAGCGAAAGTAAGTCAAGTAATCGTGCTTCTGAAAATCGCTATCAGTCTTAATAGAGATTCAAAATCGCATTAAAACATACTAAATAACATTTCTTTAAACAGCATTCCATGTTAAACACATATTTAACACCGTTTTTCTCATTATAGAAAAATATTCATTCCTACGCGGAACTGTTTTGGCGGAAGTACAAATCCCCAAATCAGGGGAATGTGATGCGTCCTAGCATAGAGGTGACAATAACGAAGTGACGTCACCATCTATGTATAGAATGAAATAAACGTAATTGTATTCGGTCCATATTAGATTGTAACCGAGTTGTATTCGCGCCCAAAATCCGATGTCGTAAAACGCGCAACCTATTATCTTAAACACACTTCTCTTCAAAAAACACTACATCAACATGCTTTTTGAGTATGTGTTCCGATAATATAGAGGCCATTCTACAGAAAATTGAAATTAATGTGCAGGGCTTAACACTAAGGCACGTCCGAACGACATTCACTGCCCGTACCTTGGTTCGGGCTAGCCAATGTCCCAGGAACATGCCCGACCGGTCGTGTGTATTTTGGGCGGGATTATATGTTCTATATCAATAAACTGCGTTTTAATAAGCTTTTCAAAGATGCAAAATTCTTAATACAGTACGATCAGATGACAATTAAATCCCAGAGTGAGTTCGGAGACAACAAACGGATCGTATCTCGAAATAGATTCGGAACCCCCTGATTGCAATCAAAAAGAGGCCGACATTCAGAAAATCCCCGGCGGTTTTCCTGGTAAAACACGCCAGTACCTATTTTTAAACGGAATGCCGCTAGACACGGTTTTTGATTGGTTTCCTCGAAGTGACGTGTTTTCTCAATGAAAATGCGTTTGAAAATAAAAGCCGGGATCGCCCAGGATCGCCCAGGATCGTCCGGAATGATGAAGGTATAAAACTCGACATTAACACAAAGTAACTATAAAATTAATAGTTATTTATCAATTTTAAATAATTTTAATTTGTTGTCATTATGGAAAAGTTATTCCATACTTTAGACGATTAATAAATCCATTTAGAGGAAGATAGAGACTTTATTTAGATTAGAAGTGTTTTGACAATATCTTTTACGCAATTCAATTAGCAAAATTAATATGGTCGATCCCGGCTTTTAGTAGAGAGTAAACCCTGTACAATTGTTACAACTACCGTAACACGTTATTTTGCTAAGATTCACTTACCATTTCTTGTAAGACGGTAACCCGGCAATCTATGTAAAAAGGTTTTAACGTTCATGTCGTTGTTTAAGTTTGGCTTTACGGGTGGGGATGGGGGTTCCTCGGATACGAAAAGAAAAGGGAAGGAGGAAAGTAAGAGAAAGTATGAGGAAATAAAAAAACAAGAAAATTTTTCCAGAAATGGTGTAGAGATTACAAATAGATGTCTTAAATAGATGAATATTGAATTCAATAGCATTAGTAAGGCAAGCTAATAAGAATGATTTCATCATAATTGCGCATTTCCAAGCACAAGAAAATACAAGTTGAATGATAAATATAAAGGTTTTTTTTATAATACTTGGGTCAGGGCACATGAAAGATTGGTCAGGGTTAGTAGGTTCTGCATTTACTAGCCCGAACGGGCTAGTTGAAAAAAAGTTAGTGTTAAGCCCTGATGTGTATATATAATTATCACAAAAAAATAGTCGACAACGACGGATTTAGGGTTAAATTTCCCTGGTGCATTTTAGTATATTTACCGTACCCGGGATACATGTAAGTATACTTAAGAGTACCCGGGGTACATGTACGTAGTACCCGAGCCGACAATGAACAATCGAGCGATACTGGAAGGTGCAACATCTCTCACGCCCCTTAGCATCGCCTTTAGCAGTATTCAATTCTCAACAGGAAAGTGCTGGAGTCATTGATCCCGAGGGACAAGAAAAACAATTGATTAATGTTCGAAATAAAAAATTTGATTAATGATTATTCTATTATTTGAGCCAGGTCACAGGAAAAGCGCAGTCAAATCAGTATCCAATTAAATTATTTGTTATTGTCAGAAAAACGCTTTTAAGCAAACAGCTTTCAAGCGACTGCAGGCTGATCTAGATCCAAACTGGCCACAATCGCCTTAATGTCTCTTTTACTGTGACACAGTTCATTTAACTTTAAAATGATAAAAAGTACTAAAAAAGAGTTTGAAATCAATGTTGAATTTCAGGACAGCTTGGTGATCTGCAAATCCCCGATGAAATGTTGATATCGGGTATCATAGTCATTCAATAAGTCGCAAAATGCTCGAATACAATTTATAAAGCACAATGTGACTTATATTGATAACTAAAAATACCAGTATGCCAGTTTTGCCGTGTCAAGCTGTTACGATCCAGAAAGTCCTTCATTCACATCGAGTATATATTCTTCGAATTCCAACTATTGTTGTCATAAGCGGAGATTTATTGAATAAATAATTCATATATCCTAAATGACAGCTTCTAAATAGCGAAACAAGCCAATTTATGCAGTAAGAAAGTTTTGAATCGAGACTCTCACGGGGGCGGCCATTGTTGAATGTTGAAACACGAACGACAACTCTGCTAGGAGAATGTTATTAATGACGAGCAATCTCCTACGCAGTGGCGAATGCAAAAGGGAAGTAAGTGAAAAATCGAGTTATCTCAATCGGACTGGCTCGGTCTTTTACATAGGTGGCCATTGTTAAAAAAAATTCTACGGTTATGATACCTTGGACGATGCTGTTCGCATCGTCAAAAAGGACGGGTACACTTGGGAATTATTTTTTTTAATTCAAAAGTGTTTGAAATATCCTAAACTATGGAACTCAAACCATAAATCTTTTTATAGTTAGGTAGTAAAAGCATTTTTCCTCATCATTAATTATGAAGGGGGTTTTCAGAACAAATTGAAAGTACAGGAAGATCTTCAATAATAAATGACTTTTTTAAGTTTGAACATTAAAATAAGATGTATATGCATGAATATTATGAAACAATAGAAATCTTTACATTAAAAAAGAATTAAGGTGGTATAAACTGTAGTTCCAAAATATCTAGCACAGGCCTCTTTAGTGATGCCTACCTGATTACACCTGGGTGTAATAGTCCAGCGCTGACATTGCCACAGTTCCTGTATTTGCATGTCCATGCCTCCTTCTTTTACTGTCGGGTGCAAAAATTGCCTTTGCAGCACTAGTTCTACTGACAGAGGTTACTGGTGCAGGTGCTGGTATTGTGTACTCCTGTCACTTGTGTTGACATTCAAGAAATCTGCTGCCTGCCTTAAAAGAGCAGCTGCTCTTTGCTGTTGGCTCATATCTGAAAATGTGTTCATGTGCATTATTTTTTATTCATAAAAACAAGTCATCATTATGTAGTATGATGATAGATTCGAGAGATAATAACTGTCACGTAGTCAGATATTCCACACTTGCTGATCTAAGTTTCTACCCCCTTTTCTCTGAAATATGATCTTATCTGCTTTGATCATTTAAGTTCCATCTTTATGGAAAATCTTCACCCCCTTATTATCCTACATGTTCTAACATCTTGATGTGTTTGTTTGTATGGTGTTTATGCCCGTGTATTTAACTTACATTACGACAAAGATTCACTTAACTATGCTTCCTGGGTTTCACCAGTACTAGGCTAGGGCTCTGCAGTCTCGCCTGAGGAAATTCCTATAAAAAAAAATCAGCACAGCATGTGTGGATCAAACCCAGGACCCCTGAGTTACAAACCGTAAACATTAACTGAGTCTCTGAGCTACACATTATAGATGCAAAGAAAAACAACATAGATCTACCATTTAAGTCAATAAAAGAAAAATCTTCATTAAATGTGTCAGTTTGAAGACACCTGTTAGGTAACTGTTCAACTCAAACCCATTTTGGTCAACTTATTCCTGTTTTTTGGTCACTGGTACCTATCCAAAGTCATCTCGTACCCAACATACAGAAATAGGTGTAAGATGGTCAACATATATTGATAAAAATAAAACAGAATTAGAAATATAATCATTCGAAATGAAAAAGAGAAACAATTTAATTCCAGAAAACATAATTATTTTTGTTTGTTAATGAGGTAACTGTTCATACCTATTTTCTCACATTGCGTTCCATTTTAATTAATTCTATATATGAATTTCCATGGGGATAAACTAGATCTAGTAAAAAACAGTTAAAATAAATAATTTGAATAAGATACAATTTTAACAACCTAGGTACGATTTGATGACATAAAGACAGTGTTACGAAAATATGCGATGAAAACAGTATGAAAATAATAGTTAAGTTCAAACAAGCCAACAGTTTGACGTTTTGATCATCGTAACCCACCTTCGTTACAATGATACTATGGGACGTTTGACGTGTAAATCAAAACAAGATTACGTCCATTAACTTCAAATAGACCGTAATCATAAACCAAATGACAAATCAACTTTCAACTGGGGATTACTTGTAATCGTATGCAATTTACCTAATAAAACAGTACAATAAACAAGTAAACTTTATCTGAATAAGAACAGTGGAAAATACGTTCGAAACGACGCGGTAGAGTTATTCATCTTGTAGATATATAATACAACACCGTTCGTTATAAATATGAACCTTTTACGAAAACTACCGATAACTACTGAAAACTCTGGTTCTCCGTCGTGTATGAATTCAGTATTACTAATGCATTCGGCTTAATGCATTCGGCATTCGGCTTACTTCATGTGAGCTGCTGCCTTGTGCTTATTCATTTCGCTTAGTAGAACTTACAAAAATGCCCGTTTCTAGCAATACTTAGTATTGATATGATACTAATTCCTCAAAAAGAAGATAGTCACACCCGTAGGCAGTTTAACAATTTAACAGAAATAATTAATTTGTCATTTACTCGAAAGGATACATGATATACATACATCGAGTAAACATTAAAAAGAAGATGCAAGCAATATTTCACTAACTGATAGAAGCATGCATAAAGAAGCAAGGAAGACGCAGTTATTGTGTAACAAATAAAATAAAGCAAAATGCAATTGTCATCTAGCAGTATGCAATTGTCATTTAGCAATATGTAATCTTCATTTGACAACATGAATGGACTGGCGGATATTCCCTTCCATACAGTGCAGCTATTTATTCCATTAATGCAATCTTGAATGCAATATTAAATTCCAATGAGCAAGCATTTATGAGGTGATGAAAACATATTTCTCTCCTGTTTAACCCTTTACTACTTAGTTACGTATTTTACACATTTGTAGAAAGTTAAATTTAATTAAAGACCTTTCTTACTAAAGTCAAGTTTAAAAGGCTTAATTTCAAACCTTAAGAAACTGATGAGCGGTAAACAGCATAAAACCTCAACAGACTGCGAGTTACTCGCAGGCTGTTCTGGTTTTATGCTGTTTGCTGTTTGCACATAGCCATTTTCACTTTGCTTCTGAGTGGGAAAGGGTTATGGAACTTGATTTTCAAGCATAAAACAGTTCCAATATGAGGTTTCTGTGATGTGTGGAAGACAAGATAGTTAAAGTTGAAATTGTTCATTGTAACTTCATAAACATAGATGTTGATAGTTACTATGACAGTGGTGTATTAGTTGTATTTGTCATGGACAACTTAACAAAATTAGAAATACTAACGCTGATGCGTGTAATTATTTTCTGGGAAACCAGAAACAATACTGCATTCAAACATTGTAACTACATGAGCATGAAAGAACACTTTTTTTGCTATATAACTCAGCCACGTCTGTGAACACTGCCATTACTGAATGTGCGTAAACTATTGTAATATATAAGCCTGTGCAGTCAATACAGGCTAATGAGGGAGTACATTTTTTGCCTAAACATGTGCATTAAGCCCAGTTTTCAGAGCTCTAATATGGAAGGTCTAAGCCATCCAGTAAATAATTCTTTGAAGCAACCATGCAGAATGAATATTGCCATAGATAGCAACCTTGCAGAATGGATTGAGCCAAAGTGTCACAACAATGTTTCCATTTTCTTATCACGCTTTGTAATTTTCAAAGTATATTTACTGTTTTTTTTAATTTGCCTTATTTTAATTTATTTAAAACACAAGTTTTCAGCAGTTTTTTCTTTCCATCAAACAAACAGTTAGCACTTGACAAGAAAGACACAATGCTTCGACTGAAAGGCATTTTAAATGTAAACAGAGAATTTGTTAAAAAAAACTAACGAGAACATTCGTAATAAAAGCATTAACAGGAACACCACTTATGGCATATTAGAATATAAATGTATAAATACAACTAAGATTTAACACATAATATAGGATTAAGCTACAACATCAAAGGCTATTAAGGGTGTTATATAAATACAGAAATGCTTTAGAAACAAATAAAATAAACACTGTCATATGTATGTAATATATATTAATATATTCTTATAAAAATCAATCTAAAGTCCCTCTACAGTGTATAGTATTGGTGCACAAGCTACTCGTCGGTCAGATCTACCAGAAAATAACAAAACTGATGAGGAGCTGTTCCTCCACCCTTGACTCCCCCCTTATGAGTACATGGTAGTCTGAATGAAGCTTTCAATGTCGTAGGAAGCCACGTATTTGTTGTCATGGCCCTTGAATGAAGCAATCATGGTATTGAGCCTGATGGCACACAACACAAAGTCATCAAACTCGATCTCTCCCTTTTTGTTGCTGAATCTCAGGATAATGGCAGAGAGGGCTTGGTTACTCAGGCGGAAACCACTGGCATGAAAGGCATTTCTCATTTCATAAGAGCTCCGCAGCCCACTGCTCTCCTTGTCAAACTCCTTGAACACAGCCTTCCACTTCCTAAGGTCCTGCCATATCACATTGAACTCCTCAAAGCCCAGTTTACCAGAGAGGTCACCGTCATGCATGGCAACCATACTTCGGAAAACGTCCAGCGAGAACCCATCAAACGTGAACTCCTTTGCTTTAGTAAACACAGAGTTTAGGATGTCACGGAGTTCGTACGCGTCCGCCTCTTGGTCCTCTCCTGCGATGCTCTTGAAACTTTCCTTCAGCTCCTCTCCTTGCACCTTGTCATCCTCCGTAACAGAGGGCGCAGGCTGGTCTTTGATAATGCCAGTCCCTTCATCCATCTCCGAGGTTGTTCCAGCCTTCTCCGCGAAGATCATTAGCAGGAACTCTCCCTGCTGGTTGTGCTCGAATGTGGAGGGGATGATGACGTAGGTCCCGGGGAAGAGCTGGTGGCGTCCGCACACCTCACGCATGTTGATGAATAACGGGGACTTGCCCACTAATGCGTTAAACTTGAATAATTTAGTGTCCAGAGGGCCTTTGCCATAAGTACCATCCTCCTTCATCTTGTAGATGACGTAGCCAATGGTGAGCATATCCAGTCCCTCCTTGCGTTTCTTGCGCCGATCTTTTTGCAGCAGACCAATCAGGATGGTACAGAGGTCGTCCTCGTCATCACCTGGGTCGGTCGACACCACACGGTACTGGGGGTTCATGGCAAACGTGTCGAGGTAGTTCCTGCACCCCAGCGTCCACACGGGGTATCCAATCCCCGACCTCTGCGGTAGCCTCCCAGCGGATCTTTCCCTGGGCTGCCTCGTTTTTGTGTAGGGACTCTGGGCCGAGGTTACATGTCTCAATCTTCATGAAGTTGTCCTGCCAGTCTTGAAATGACATCCAGAATTTTCCGTCATCATCAAATGTCAGCCCAAGGGCTTTCTTCTCATCGGCAGAGATGTATTTCCACTCTTCAGACTTGTCTGACCAGGCCCCTTTCCACTCGCTCTCATTGCCCCAGGGATTGCGCACACGCACCAGGGGGATCTTTCCACTGATCTTGGGTGTCTGAATCTCCACCAGTTTGACACTTGTGGTAGTGTATGCATCACCAGTCCATTAGACAAGATGGCCTCGAGTTGGTTTGGATCAGCATCAATTGAGCAGCCCATAAGAGAGCCCCTTTCGTGGGCCTTCATCATGATATTGAGGAGGTTGGTTGGTGCCTTCTTAAGGTCCACAGACTCGGTGACACCTCCAGTGAAGTCCTCCATGGCCTCGCTGGTGCTGCCTCCCTTGAGACACTCGTACGACCCACTCAGTTTGGCGTAGGCTTTCACCAGAAGGGCGCTCCAGAACTCATTCTTGTCTTTCGAGTGCATGAAGAAAAGCTTCTCATAGTAGGTAGGCAATCTGTCATCCACCACCACCATAATCCACTCTCCGTGATGCCAGAATCGGAAGCGGAAGATGCCGAAATAGTTGGACACACAGTTTTGCTCCGGCATGATGACTCGGTTCAAGAGGGGGGTGTTGCATGTTAGGGAGGCTACAGCAGCAAGCAACCAGCAGTCACCAAGTTCTCCTTGCTGGACATCAAACCTGCTGGCACCACCGGTCACATACTGGGGGCCTTGCAGATCTCCTCTGGACGCTTTCATTCGAAGGGCCTGGGTGGGGCGCGACTGAAGAAGATTGAAGTATCCTCAGCTGGGAACTCCGGGTCCTCAAACAAGCACCCCTCTGCTTGGCACTTCTTCACATTCTCGTCGTAACTCTACTTGCCGAGCCTTGCAAACGGGTTCGTCCGGTCCTTGCGGGAGGTGCGACCATCAACACATCCGCGCTGAGTGACAAGCTTAACCGACGCCGTCGACCGATTTCCGCTACTGCTGCCGTCACCACCACCACCTCCACCGGAGTTGATGTTGATGCCCCCAAACTTCGCATTAAATCCCCCGACATTCATTCCGCCGCCGCCGTCGTCTCCGGAAGTTATGATTCGAGTCTCCACGCGCGATAGTCCCTTACCGTCAGGAATGACAGTGCGAACTGTTCCGGTAGTTGTGAATGGCATATTAAACCTCCTGTCAGCTGGTATTACTCAACGGAAGGGCCTAACGCCTCGTTCCAATTGGCTCTGGCGAACAGATCAAAGCAAATTCCTTGCGTCAATATCCACAGGCTGAATGAAAATTCCCCGTCTTATGCTTCAAATAAACCAGGGTGTCCAATCTGTCAAAAAATGCACGATATGTTGGATCGATAAAAAATCGTGACCTTGGGTCCGATTACAAGACAGTAGTAAAGCGTGCAACTCGGTGAAATCGATACTATAATTTAAATTATAAATACTACGTAATTCTTTACATACCGAACAATCCTGTAGAGTTAACAATATAATGTTATTAATTATAACAATAAAATCAAATACAACTAACACCAGTTATTAACTATAAAATACCGCACTGAGTAAAATAATACAAACAACGAAGGAATATCCAAAATGTAAATAATTATAAGAATCATACCAGTAAAGCGAGACAGAAAAATACGGCTCTGTGCGCAGCTTAAATACAGTCCAGTTATCATTACCGGATCATTACCCATAGCGGATCACTTTGATCAAGACTGCGTATCGCGATAAACAGTTGACATTTTTAGATGATTTTATGAACATTGTACTTCAAGCCTGTTCATTAAAACGCATTGATTGAGTTGTAATCGGAGCTACTCTTTGTCAAACATTTTGGTATGTTTTGCTGACATGTATATGCGACTTTGTTGACTTCCGTCTCGTATCCAAATAGAGGTTGAACATTAATTGCGGCCACATGCTATAACTCTGTTGGAAAGTAAGAAGTTTAAGCATTAATTTAAAGGCCATTTAGTAGTCTTTCTGCCTGCAAAAGTCCATTTCAGTTTTGATTCGTGTTTAAGATTTTGCAACATCTTAAATGAAATGAAGAATTAGGGCCATAACGGATCCGTTATTGCCCCAATGCATAAACTTTGCTTACCGCTGAAACGGTAAGCAAATTTAATATTTAATCAAACTGGTGAAAAGAAGTCTCAAAACATTTATTGCTTTTCACCAGAACAACTTTATAACGCCTCTGATCCGGTAATGGTATATTGACTGTACTTATCATAGAAACTGGGTGTAACTTTTGATCGTGAAAGATCGGCTATCTCCGGACTTTCCGTAAGATAGTTTTCCACAAAAGTGCTAACTGGTATGATTCGATTTTTTCCTTTTTTGGTAGGTTCCTAGGTATATTTTCCTGGTGAATCAGTGACCAATTAAGTGGTATTAATAGATTTTTATGATTCCTAGGTACTGAATAAGTGACCTGCGATCAGTGTTGCGTACTGTTCTTTCACCCTGATTGATATTCTTGGAACTGGGGATATGTGTTTTGCTGAACCGAATTATCTTATATATATAGGTCTTTAACCTCAAGCGAAATATATGTTTTGTTTCGTTTTTGTTAATAAGAATTCGCTTACGAGGTATTTTCTTGCTGTGGGTAAAGACAGGTGTAAAAACATGTACTTATTTCTTTTGTTTTTGGTAACCATTTGCTATTCTAATATGATTATTATATATGGTAATTATATCTAATATAAAATAAAATAAAAATTATATTTAATAAAAAATATATAACAATTAATGTAAATATATTAATCCATGAAGTCAGTTTTTGTTTTTAAAGGGATTAAACACGACAACAACTACTTTTGAAAACACATAGATTTAATGGTTTACTTTTTCAAAATGCCTGAATTCATTAATTGGTGTACGAATTAGCAATATTTAAAGATTGAATGGTTCTTTTACCTGGTAGGATAAAAAAATGAAATAAATGATTTGGACGAGCGAATTAATCAAAAGCCCAATGCTTCAAGATTCTTTCCACAGAATATTTCAATTAAAATATGTAAGTCAAGATAAACTGTACGAAGACGATAATTGCCATTGCCAAACACGTTATAAATTATGAAAAAGGCCTCAGATTAAATGAAGTAAAGGAAATTCAACACATAAGTATATCAGTTATGTCTCGAGTTACATACATTGTTTGATGATAAGTCTTAACACATTTATGCCTAGCGTCAAGAAAAAAGGCCTTGGCAAACAGCGTAGACCCTGGTGAGACGCCACATCATCCGTAGACCCAGATGAGACGCCACATGATGTGGGTGGGAAGATTGCCCCCTGTCCCATAAATCATGTGTTTGTTGCCAAACCAACAGAAGTAAGGAGGAAACCCGTCCTGTGTCAACTTCAATCACAGACCGAGTATGTTCTTTTGTCACATAAACATTGTATACAGAAGAAGTGGTTAACAGAAGAGTACAAACATAAGACAACAAGTCATTAACCTTCATTTATTATAGTTGTTCAGTTAATATTATGATTCAAACAACATTAATATACAACTTTGGCACAAATAGAATGCAAAGAGCCTCATACTTCATGAAGAATGAAGTATACATGTACATTTTTCAAAGTTGCAGAATGATAAGATTTCTCATCGTGCAGCTTAACCCATTACATGTACTTAAATTTAAATGCATACACAACCTCTTCCAATTTGGGCAAGTCCAACGTTTGTTGGTTTGGTTAATGGTTAAGCATGATGTCGGTTTTTGAAAAGGTTATAAAATCTGAATTCATAGAAGCCAAATTGTTGAAATCTATTAGAAAAACTATCTTTAGTTGCATACGTAAAAACATAGATTACTGATTGACTTAAGTTGTTAACATTACTACAAAAGGAGAATTTGCTCATTATCAGCCCATTGCCATTTTGTCTCTATGTTTATATACATTCCATCTAGTATTTGAAAAAGGCTAAATAATGTGTAGACATGCATTATATTAACATTTTGTAGATTGAAACAAGTAAACGTTGATGAGAATAACAATTTAAAGAGGGCATCTGAAACCCCACTGGAATATATCCTGTCAACAAAGAGACCTATGGTTCAGACTAGACTTTGAGATGTACAGCTTGGATCAGTGTTATCCTATCAGGTAGAGTGAACCGAGAATATTGGTTTGCTGTTAAACACATGGTATCATGTTATATTTCACTGGTTGTTGCAGACGACTCTAGAAATCATTGAGATTAAAGGAGAAATTCCTCAAGTTGAGCAATTTCTCCTTTTATAACAATGATTTCTACCCTACAAAATCAATTTTTTTCATATCTATTTCAATTCTATTTGTCATCTGCAACTCCTTTCAATTTAGGACAGTCCAAAATGTGTTGTTTGGTAAAGATGAAATGTCTCCTTTAAATATTGAAATATAATTTAAAAAACTCATTGAAAACACATTTTCTGTGATGTTAAATTGCATAAATATTTTCTCCATAAATATCCGTTTTGATCCAACTACATTAAAATTTACTTATCTTTCACAAAAACAATTTGATGTAAAGTAAAAAATGCACAAACTGTCCAGATTTTGTTTATCTGCTTAAAAGGTGATGTAGGAATAGTATGGGACAGAATCTTGTATGTTTTAACCTTTGCAATTACTCTTTCAATATGTACTCTATGTTCTCTATGTTTTGCAATCTTTTGAGTAAGACATGTATCAGACACAGACATTTGTTCTACACATCTTGAAAAAGGAGGAATATTAAACTGTAAACCAATTTCTTCTAATTCACATTGCATGGTAAATCCCTTGTCTGCCATTATACCATCACCTTGCTTTATTAAACCATGTTCAATTTTATCTTACAACAATTAAAAGAATCCACTTTTTCACAAATTAACTTGTCAGAAATACAGCCAGTAAACAATTCTGAAATGAATATTACTGTTCCACATGGATCACATCCTATTAAAGCTTTTAATGTTGTTGATGACTTATAATCACTGTACATTTGACTTTGTAGACCTAAAGCATTTGGGACCTGTGTTTTGAATTCAGTACCATCTATAATAACCAATGTCGTTGGGAAATCATTTTTAAAACTAGTTGGCATTCTTGAAATGATGGTATCTCTATCAGGGAAAATTGAAAGTTGACCAAACGTAAAGTACATTTAATCTAAAATTGTATTGAAAACTACACCGGCAGATTGAAGGGATAAACAAAATCTGACAGCTAGATCTTACAAGCCAAAATCTTCAGAGTAGAAGAAATAATGCATTTTCATTGCTCAATGTTTTTGTATCATTTCTTCCATATTTTAGTTTGACATCTGGATTTGTAAACACAAAAGAAAATAGAACTAAGAAATTTACATATGATATACCAGTGTAATAAACAAATAAATTCTTCAAGGTCTTTTCTCTCTGGCTAATCCCTTGTACTGTAAATGGCTGTTGTCTGCTGGACTGTCCCTCAAGACATTTTACTTTTCTCTTCAACTCATCGCATTCTTTTTCCTTTTCTTTCAAATTCTTCTTGAGGGATACATTCTCCTCCTCGAGAATGGTTAGCTGTGCCAGATTTTGTTTTGTAATATAATTAAAAATGTATAGTTTCAGACGAGAGACCTCTTAACCATTGTACCAGTGGAAAGTTCTGGCTGTCACAGTGTGGTAACCTAAAAGTAACCAATATAGCCCACTGACACTGCCAGCAGCCGATTGTATAAACAATTTAACCACAAGGTAACCGCAAGATCGCAGTAACCGCTGTGGTTACCGCGTCTCGGCGGTTTGTATAAAAAACGACGTTGCCAGTAACAGCTCTATTACCGCGGTGATTTGTAACCCACCTCTATGAGCTGGTTAGACGCTGGTTACCACACGGACTACTGACCAACATGGCGGACGTACTTTTTTTAGACACAGACGACAGCGACGATTTCGACGAATTGACTTACAAACGAATGGACTTGATGACGACGAACTGCGCCGAAGGTATAGGTTTTCTGCCCAGATTAATCAAATTACCACAGTAAATTTAAACCACTGTTTATACAATTGGCTGCTGAAGTCTTTAGGCCACTGGTACAATATTACACAGCAGAAAACCCTGAGGATCTGGAAATGTGTACAAGAGCACAAAGTGAATCGAGGCAGTGGCACGATGCTCGAAAAAACAGGGTCACAGCCTCAATGTTTGGTGAAATCATGAACAGAAAGACAGCTCCAAATAATAAATTACTTCAAAGACTTTTCTGTCCCAAAATGACTGAGATTCATGCTCCATCCCTTACATATGGTGCTGCCATATACATTGCGTTCGGAAACATGTTTCTCTCATATGACACGCTTTGTGACGTATTATATTTGGGCCGTATTCTGTGAAAATGGGTTTTAATGCATGTGCGTTAAGTGTCATCTCAGATTAGCCTGTGCAGTACGCAAGGCTAATCTGGGATGACACTTTCCGCCTAAACTAGATTTTTGCTAAGAAAAGACTTTCTTTAAACAGAAAACACCATAAAAGCGGAAAGTGCCGTCCCAGATTAGCCTGTGCAGTCCACTTTACGCACATGCATGAAACCCTCTTTTTAACAGAGCATGGCTGATATGTATCAAACGCCTCTTTCGTCGAATAAGCCTCCATAATTCAGGTTCCCACACGCGACAATAAAGCAAACATGAAAAAAGTCTTTAATACAGGCATATTTACGTACGTTTGTTAATTTTCGAAAAAAAACAACAAACAAGTGGGTCCGCGTATGATGCGTTAGACGTGCGTGCATCTTACGCCAGACCCACGGCGGACGCAATGGCAGTCATCAATGTTTTTTTCCACCATTTTGAGAATGGGACCGGGTCCCTTTGGATTGGGAAAATTTGCGGCGTTTGACTAAAATTGGGAAATTAGTGTTGTTGTTGTTTTGCTAATAAATGCTTCAAATTTGAGAAAACAATTGTTCTCAGTATTATATTTACTTAGGTTGAACTAATATCGATGGGAGATAAACAAAATATTAAGATCTAAAAAAAGCTTCCGTTGTGAATTTTTAGCTCACATTTGGGTAAAATATATACTTTTTTCCAATGGAAATGGGGCCGATTACCGGAACTGATTTTGAAGGAAAAAAACACTGGTGATCGCAAACGTTTCATACATACAAGTTCATTTTCGTCGTGGCGCGCAGTTGCTGCATTGTATTCGTTTTAAAACATCCGTCGCAAGTTAATACGCGTAAAGGTCAGAAAGAATCACTATTGTATTTGCAGAATAAAATGTGTGTTTTTATAATGTTAATTTATTCTCATTTTGATGATTAAGGGTTCCAACATATGGAAAAAGATTTATGGGCTAAACGAAGCAGACGAGTCTTCAGCGAGTTGAACAACCACAGGAAGAAGAGCAATCTAGCTCAAGTTCAGATAATAAGTCACTAAATATACACTTAACTCTCTTTATAACAAATGGGCCGTACTCTTTCAAAAATGGGTTTAATGCATGTGCGTAAACTGTTGTCCCAGATTAGCCAGATTAGAGACGACACTTTTTGCTTGTATGATATGTTTGATTCAAGAAAGTCTCTTCTTAGCAAAAACAAGTTTATGCGGAAAGTATCGTCCCTGATTAGCCTGTGCGAACTACACAGGCTTATCTGGGACGAAACTTTACGCACATGCATTAAAACCCCTTTTCACAGAGCACGGCTCAAATATATTCTCAAGCAGTGGCCGCCTTTAAGTCCGTTCAAACAAGTAATTCAATCTCCACGCAGAGTTGTCGTTCAATGCTCCCACATACTTTAATCTCCATGCAGAGTTGTCGTTCAATGCTCTCACATACAATCTCTGCCATCACAAGAAAAGCCTACCAGGTTTTAGTAGGATTTTATTTTTTTTTGTTTAAGTATTATATTATGAAAAGTAGCATTTTTTATTTTGAAAATAAATTTAGGTTCATAATAAAAAAATAAATTACCCAAATAAAAAAAGTAAAAACAATCTTTTTAGTTGTTCGCGCTAACGGACAACTAATGTAGAGGGAGTTTTGCAAGTCAGTCTGCTCTTAACTACGCTAGGAACGATAACCACCGCATCTGCCTGTTTATACTTCACCACTGGTACACTGCAGACAGCGAGTGTGTGTATGTAATCAAAAGTGTTTAACAGCTTGTGCGACGACATTGGCCAGTCTAGTGTTTAACAGCTTGTGCGACGACATTGGCCAGTTTATCATTGAAATCTTACATATTTGCTGCTTTCAGGGAAAACGGGGCTTAACGCATGTCAAATAAGATTAGCCTGTGCACACTGATTAGCATGTGCAATGCGCACAAGCTAATCAAGGACGATACTTTATGATTTTATGATGTTTTTCGTTTAAAGAGAGCCACTGGTACTGGGATGACCATTAATGCATATGCATTAAGTCCTGTCTTCTCAAAATGAAGCTTAAATAATATTTTTTATTAATGATTTGAAAAAAAAAGATAAAAAATTAAAGTAATCTCGCTGACAAGGCAAATAAATAAAATCACTTTTAAATCAAATCAACAACCAATGAGTTCTAAATGTTTACATTGTGGCATTTTTAGTAAACATCTAAAAAGGACCTTTTCATAGTTTGTCATTTAATGCTTAATATTGATAAATGTAAGCATTGCATCTTAAAAGCACCATTAAAAAACAAGCATAAAATTAAAGAAATAAAAAGTTACCCACAACTGGGCTCGAACCACTGACCACTGAAATAAAAGTATATCGTTTAGACCACTCGGCCGTCCTTGCTTATACAATGAAAGATGTAATTTATACTTTATATGTTTCAGCAATCGTCGTAGTATGAAAAATATAACGACAACAACAGAACTCTCCAAATTATAAAATGGTTTATTTTTGTCAATTTACCAAAACGTGAAAAGGTCCTTTAATGTCTTCAGATTGCAAATTAAATGAGTTCAATTCACTGTCAGATCTGACACCATGAATAACTTACAGGTTTAGTGGTTGCCTGTTAGCCTGTGGCCAGTAGATTTAAGCCCAGGAAACTCAATTTCAAAAGTTGGTTACAGTTGGGCTAAAAAGCAAAGGGTAACTAGCTTGTTTCAAGGCTTGAACAACTCAATCCAATTAAACATAGGATACAAATTGGCGACTGTGGATCAATTAGGCCTAGGAAATGATTCAACTCCGGCTCACAACATGACATGATGCATTAAAAGTATGTCATGTCGGCAAAATTGTTTAAATTAAATTTAAAAAAAATAGATGAAGTATTATATACACATAACACAACATGTTAATTATTCTATGCTTGTTATTCTTTAGCAAGGCAATCAAAATTCTAAAGATGGTTTCCAGTGCAACAACCAATTGCGAAAAAAAGAGACATATTGTTGTTATTTTGTCTAAGTTATCTCTGTAACATAAATATGAGGATAAACAGTGCACACACATCTCTACCTGTAGTTTTAAGACACACTCTTTATAGACCGTTCCATAATTTAGTAATTACCCAATTATCTCCCCTGAATACTATCCGCGTCCGCCATTACACTACTGCCTACCAACCGGTAACATATATAAGAGAGCGCCGATTATTCAACGGATGAATTCCTTTCTTTTTGTAAAACTTTTTTGTTTGTCATGCAAATTGTATGAAATAAAGTTTTTCTGCTGGAGGAGATGTTAAGCTAGTGTTATAACAGAAACATGTTTGAAAAAGGTTTATTTTTTAGGTATTTGTCTAGGCAAATAAACACGTTGACACATTAAAAAAACATTTAATTAAATTGAATGCAATATTTATCATTTGATTATTTGCATCAATCTTAAAATCGCGTATTCCTTTGCATTCCAGTGTTGAATTGCCCGTTTGTTCTGCATAATCCAATTATCTCGTTTTGATCAGATATTATCCAGACTTAACTAACAACATGGTGTCATCCCGGGGTGTCGTAAACCACACTGGGTGGCAGATGACAGTCTGGTCATTAAACACAATTGATGATGCCACCATGTCTTCTCTTTCTGGTAGTATTAAGCAGTCATTTGGTTTAATATTTTACCTCCGACATACTTAACAGTTGCGTACATAAAATGGCGTACATTAGATATGTTACATATTGTACAAATTAAAAGTTATGTCCAATATAGAATATCAGAAATTGTACACCGTAAAGATACTAGCCCGTTTAATCCCTGGTTTTATATTATGAAAAAAAGTATTTGATAATTATATAATTTACCTAAAAACATAACATTTTACGTATTTAGCGGGTATCGGTGAATTAAAACTACGTCATTTCGTATGAAGATTTAATGTTACGGCAATGTACGAACGACATCATAAAAACAAGAAATAACATTTGACAAACGGGGGTAAATAATGTTTAAAGAAAATATATGTATATAGATATATGTGTGTTAAAATGTTAGATATTTGCCACTCATACTCACTAGTAACGAGTTTTTAATATACATGAATACACAGTTCAATTTGCATCATGTAAAGTTTGTTTTTCAGTTGTATGTTAATATTCCTCAATAGCGTCATTCTCTGTACAAAACCCATCAAATTAAAATTACATGTAAATACTGTCATGCACTTCGCTTTTAATAAGGCTTTGTAGTACGTTTATTTTCAATGCACCCCTTACACTTTCTATCACTCACGTGTGTATCACACTAACGTACTCATGCCATTCATAATTATATTTTTATAATTAGATGTATTACTATTGTAATTTATTGAAGCTTTTCTGCAAAAAATAATACGGCTTATGCATAGAGCTCTTTGTTGTGTCAAATTGCCTTTTAAACGAAAGACCAACAACACTTATAGAGGGGTAAGGAGAGCTTTATTAACACTTCTAACTATAGCTCTTAAGCTAAAAGCGCGCGTAATAACTAAGCATGGCAAATCAAAGTAGATGCGCGAAAAGGTTAATGAAATAATGAAATTAAATATATTCATGTTACATACATTTAAGCGTATATCCTGTTGCTGCATACGATTTATAATACTATACTCTCGCCGTCTTGTACTTGCAAAGATACTTTTGGGGTAATTTGGATGCCCTTTACGTAACTAATAGTGTTTTGTTTTTACTTTACAATCATAACATGAATTGTACAGAAAAATGCACGCAGACTTAATTTAACATTAACTTCAGAATGTTTTTTGTTTTGTTTGATTTTACTTATCTCTTTTATTCTAACTTTATAAACACTAAGGTACGTAAAATTTAAGCAAATGTGCATAGCGGATTTCGCACTTTAGTATCACATGACGCAAATTCTGTCCTTGTCGTTATACATACATCTTCTGCCAGATAACGTATAACACACTAAACGTTGTCGTACCCCGTAACTTCTTTAACAATTACTTCTGGCAAAGCCAGCAAATGCAGCAATATAGTTTCTTTATAGTAATACAGAAGCACTTTATAACGCCGTAGTCGCAACTTCTAAAATACGGATGCCATGGCCATCTAATAATAATCTATTTAGCATGTCCAATCAAATATGTATTTATGAAGCTTGTATTAATTTTACGTAATATACTAGTTTGGTAATATAACTTTAAGTTGGTTAAAATTCTCCTGGTCTTACCATACACAGCACTGCTGTTGTTCTGGCGATTTAAACCCCATTTGCCAATGGCAACGAGGCGTTCGATGGCATTGCAGAATACAATGTCGATGGTACAGAGCAATTTAGAAGAAAATTTGCAAAATCGGTCCGCTTTTTATAAAACGTTGGTGTTTATGCCATCAATTGTGTTCATTTTTATAGTTAAATTGGTATTTTAAGTTATACTGTAATATGTTTAAAGGCAGACGATGTATTGAATACTGTCCTGATTTATAAATTAAGACACTATAAGGACGTCATTTTGTTCAAATGAAGTCGCTCGATCGGATCCTTTCAGATTTGAAATTTCGGCCCGGAGCCGATTGATCATGTTTGCCCGGCGGATACGAATAATGGCCCGTTTGTGCCGTCATGTTTTATTATTTATGATAATGATGTGTAATATAAGTATGTCCGACTTCAAGAATTGTAGTCTCTGCCAGTCCTATCTCGATTACGGCCTCTGTTATTTCGTTGGGATGGTACATGAATATTTCACGAAAATTGACTGATGCAAATGATTAGGCGATAGCCTGACAGCTATTCTACTACCATAAGAGGTAGTCGGATAATGACGTCGAGATAAATCAATTATTTCGACGTCATCCTCTTACTTGCTATTTTTGTAGTAGGGAAGCTGGTTATGGTTTCCACGGGGGATCACTGATTAGATCCCCATTTATGGAGCGTTCTTTGGATCTCCCACAAAGACACCAAGCACCGGATCGATCCAGGAAAAGGCTGCCGATGTAATCGAGCTTAAATAACTAGGTGTGAAGAAAAGTTCCATTTGCACATCCCCAGCCCTTGATAAGTTTCGAACAGCCAACGTTATCACTTGCACTTTAAAGGTCGCCGTGGTGTAATGGATATGGTGTCCGCCTAGCGACCGGGAGGTCACGGGTTCGATCCCCGCCGTGGGAGCGTTCTTTTGATCTCCCATATAGACACCAAGTACTGGTTCTAGGCCCAGGAAACGGACTCGAGAGAATTTCAAATAAGTAGGAATTACTTTCTATGCAATCGAGCTAAAATAAATAGGTTTACACTATCACTTGCAGGATAAGCCAATAATGCAAGTACATGCGAATATGAAACATGTTTATTCACGCATAAAACGAATAATTATGTCTAACATAGTATATTTATCACAAAGAAGTCGGGTATTTCATGAATGGTTGCTGCTCAGTTGTACTAAAACAAGGAATAGCAACTTGCGTCCTTTAAATCATGTATTTAAACATGCAGGTGCAATGCACTTTTGCTGATTTGAAAAATTGAAATAAAATTTTCGAACCTGTCGTTGATAAATCGCAATTCGATAAAAACCTTGCTTTTGTGTCTGTGCAAGAACATAAATGATATATGTGATTTTATTATAAGGAGTCTCATATTTAAAGTCTCATATAAATAGTTTCACACCAAATAATTGCAATCAACAACAAACGCACTTTTTAAACAAAACAGTGAGGTTATCAAACACAATCAAACATACATACTCCATTTTCGAGTTATTTCTAATTTATTTAAAACGATAATTGTTTTAAACATATTCTTGATAATTATTTTCGTCATTCCTTTATAATCAAATTGTATTTGTACTAAACATTAGGTATGTATATACATAAATATATTGAGCTGAGTTAAACATAAATCATGAGCTACACTTCTATAAAAGGTGGATTTTTATGAGAAGTATGTCTATCGAGAAAACAAAACAAATGAACACAAGACCCGCGACATGCAAACATCGGTCTTAAGCGTAGCTTCAGATCAGCCTGTGCACCTGCAAAGTATGGTGAGGAGCTACCATGTCCGCTAATGAGACCACTACACATTGCGCGTCTTTATAGCGGACAGTGTAGCTCCTGACCAAAATGCGCGGATGAACAGGCTGGTTGGAGCTACGCTGTTTGCATATGGCATAAGACCCATTTTCAAATAACGCAGCACACAGTATAACATCAACAATTTAGTATACATCAAATAACGTGTCGAAGCATCTAACGTTTAAACGTTAATCCAATAGAACAGGAACACTATTTATATAGTGAACATAAAACCTATTTTATCTCTATCGTGATTCAACAGAACTTTATGTACAAATTGTATGCTAATCAGTTAATGGTTGAAAGTGTCAATAAAGAGTTAGTAATTGACATATATGAACATAAAATCTGTTACACGCAAAGCTCCAAAGTATTTCTAAAAACGGTTGTTTTGTAAATACATCTACGGAGAAAAATCTGAACATAACGCAATTACATGCATACTTAAACACGGAGATGTCAACACTATATGAGCACATAAATGCGCTTTAGTAATCTTATGTATGTAAACATGTGACATCTGATAGTCTTTATGATGCAACACCCACAGAAGCTTATATTTGTATTCATCATAAAAAGTCCATTACCGTACTTGAACTTTTTACGTATGATCTCATTATAAATACTAAAAAGTACACAGAACCATATTTAACAAGTGTTCGCTAATATAAATGATTTCAAAAAGACAATATGAAAAGTATTGTTAACGCATATATTTAATATGAATTTTGAAAAGCAATGTCATTGTTACAAACATAACAAAATATCAATACTTTACGCTGTCTTTCCTTTCACGACATTAGCTTCTATTCATAAGGCATTAATGCATTGTGCGTTATGGCGGGGTTTTCAAATATGGCTCGTATACACAGTCGAATGAAAGAATTAAACGGACTTACAGATCTATTATATCAGTATCAAACGCAACGACACGTGAACAATAACTTAAACTACTTGCCTAATAGTATACATAACGATATTATACGGTTACTATATACATTAAGTTCACAATCATTGTAAAGAAACTGTTTTAACAAAAGAACATTTCAAACACGGTAGTATTCAGTTACCGACTGGAAAGATTAAACTTGCCAATTGTGTATGATAAAGCAAGTTTTCTTGCCGCAAAAAGTCAGATCTTTAAGGATAAGAACGCCCATTCAAGAAAAAGTTCCATTTTGAGTAGCCTTAGCATTAGGTATTTTTATAATGGGCGATTGAAATCAAATGTGTGAAAACCTAAATATAAAAGCTTTATCAGTTTTTATCGGCGCAAAACGTGTAAACAAACTAGAATCATTTTTGGACTGACTAATTCGTAGTATAAACATAAATCTAAATAATAAACGTACAGTTTTAAAGTACGTGGTGTGTCGTTATCTTGCTAGTACAATACATCTATACAGTACAAATGTGAAATTATGAAAGTTTGAGATTTTGATCTCGTTTACGATTGATAAAAAAATGTGCTGATCTCCTAATTTATTTTTTTAACTTCACACAGATTATTTAGGGGACTTAACTAGTTTAGCGACATAAGTTCAATTAATCGATGGAACAGCCGCAGTTGACGGTTATTGGCGTGGCTTCGTACGAAAAAGTTCGTTTAATTCAAGAGACATTATTGATGATGCCGCGAAGCAGCTCGTCTAAGTTTATCATTTTTTTATTCAATATAAAACATACAATGTATAAATTTATATGATCATAAAACAAAGTGTGGCAGCAAGAATGTTCAAACATGTTATACACGATATGGTAATATAAACTTTTTTTGATCTTGTGGTCTCCTTTTGGTTAAAAAAATGGTTAATACGTATGGTTGTTTGTGATAGGTGTTTTTTTAAAGAAAGAAAAACAACAGAATAATAATGAATGCGTCTAATGGCGTCTCATTCTTCACAATGGCGACCTATGTAAAAGACCGAGCCAGTCCGATTGAGATAGCTCGATTTTTCTTATCGGCATACCTCGCTTATTATCATTGATAAAGGTATAGGAAGCTCAGCTATAAATAGGACAGCATATTCTGGGGAAAAGATTTAATAATAGTTTGAAAACGTTAATTTTAAATCAGTTATATTCAATCCATTATATGTTTATAGATCAATGAAACAACTATGCATTTTCTGTATTGTATTTGACATTTGTCGTGATTCAGTAAATAAATTGCGAATTAAAACGTGTATAATTAACTTTCAACGCGATCATGAGTGTAAAGAAAACGTATTATTTCGAACTGCCATTTGTAAACGTTGTAGCGACTATGGTATATAGACCGTTCCATAATTTAGTAATTACCCAATTATCTCCCCTGAATACTATCCGCGTCCGCCATTACACTACTGCCTACCAACCGGTTACATATATAAGAGAGCGCCGATTATTCAACGGATGAATTCCTTTCTTTTTGTAAAACTTTTTTGTTTGTCATGCAAATTGTATGAAATAAAGTTTTTCTGCTGGAGGAGATGTTAAGCTAGTGTTATAACAGAAACATGTTTGAAAAAGGTTTATTTTTTAGGTATTTGTCTAGGCAAATAAACACGTTGACACATTAAAAAAACATTTAATTAAATTGAATGCAATATTTATCATTTGATTATTTGCATCAATCTTAAAATCGCGTATTCCTTTGCATTCCAGTGTTGAATTGCCCGTTTGTTCTGCATAATCCGATTATCTCGTTTTGATCAGATATTATCCAGACTTAACTAACAACATGGTGTCATCCCGGGGTGTCGTAAACCACACTGGGTGGCAGATGACAGTCTGGTCATTAAACACAATTGATGATGCCACCATGTCTTCTCTTTCTGGTAGTATTAAGCAGTCATTTGGTTTAATATTTTACCTCCGACATACTTAACAGTTGCGTACATTAGATATGTTACATATTGTACAAATTAAAAGTTATGTCCAATATAGAATATCAGAAATTGTACACCGTAAAGATACTAGCCCGTTTAATCCCTGGTTTTATTTTATGAAAAAAAGTATTTGATAATTATATAATTTACCTAAAAACATAACATTTTACGTATTTAGCGGGTATCGGTGAATTAAAACTACGTCATTTCGTATGAAGATTTAATGTTACGACAATGTACGAACGACATCATAAAAACAAGAAATAACATTTGACAAACGAGGGTAAATAATGTTTAAAGAAAATATATGTATACAGATATATGTGTGTTAAAATGTTAGATATTTGCCACTCATACTCACTAGTAACGAGTTTTCAATATACATGAATACACAGTTCAATTTGCATCATGTAAAGTTTGTTTTTCAGCTGTATGTTAATATTCCTCAATAGCGTCATTCTCTGTACAAAACCCATCAAATTAAAATTACATGTAAATCCTGTCATGCACTTCGCTTTTAATAGGGCTTTGTAGTACGTTTATTTTCAATGCACCCCTTACACTTTCTATCACTCACGTGTGTATCACACTAACGTACTCATGCCATTCATAATTATATTTTTATAATTAGATGTATTACTATTGTAATTTATTGAAGCTTTTCTGCAAAAAATAATACGGCTTATGCATAGAGCTCTTTGTTGTGTCAAATTGTCGGCCTTTCAGTCTTCAGATAATCTTTACTTTGATGCTTATGACGCGTTTTTTTAAGATGCCAATAAATGTATTAATAAATTCTTTTGGCACTAAATAATATATTTTTGAAATATTATTTAGGTGTTTTTTTCGGAGTTTCGTTTCGATTAATTGACTTAACAAGCGTCGTTATCCAAATGTTTTGCGTTACTGCATAAACCTATAAAATACATTTTTTTAAGATTTTGAGCTTTATAGCTGTTAAATGATTCCAAAGATGAAAATCTACACAACTAGATATATTCACTTTCTCTTCATCTTCCATATTATCTCCTAAAAGATCGTCAAGATAAATATCACTCTCCCAAAATTTCGGGTTTTTGTACGAGACATAATTCCAACTAACAAAATTAAACTTAAATCCAAACAACAATTTGTTTATATCTGATTTCAGTTAGAACAAAAAATAATGGAAGGCGTATCAAAAATACCATACTTAATACAATATGTTATGATTTTAGAGTATAGAGTTTTACCCATTTCAAACAATAAGCGTTAATTAATTGCGCGATAATCTTTAATAAGTATAATCTGCTTGATGTTGCGGCTACTAAAATCAACACAACAATACATGCGTGAATTGTTTGTAACAAGTTACAAGAAAATGTCTAATCAAAATAATATGAGCGACTGAACCGGCAAATTTTCGCCGATGATTACCACTTGTTTACACACACACAAAAAAGAAACACACAAGAGCATTTTAATTTTTTTATTTGTTACAATCAATCTTAACTTCAAACAATCAATTTAACAACAAAAATGTGATAATCGTCTGAAAATAATTCATTTAGTAATTTATTTATCCGACATCGGCGAAGCGGGTATTCGCTACGTCTTTGGCTTTTGGAATCGCTGACTCGCAGAAGTTGGCAGTAGTGTAATGGCGGACAGTCACGTGACTGGCAATATGGCGGCGGTCAATTTATCGATTATTGAACGGTCTATAAACAGCATAATAGCCGTATGAGATCTGTGAAACTCGCTCTTATGCGAGCTTTCTCATTTTGCATATTTAATAAACTTTCAAACAGAAATTACTGAGCCACATCAGTGCACATACTATGTTTGATAATTCATGCGTTTGTTGGATATTGTTCGCTGTTTTAAACACATATTAGGTCATATCGCGGAGATTTAGTTAACCTTACTATGTGCTCATGGGCGAACTCACGTATTCAAGTGCTCTTACGACTATGTGCTCATACCTACTTTCGGGAATCATCATGAAATTATTGCCGAATTTTACGAACAAACATGACTAAGCTTTTTAAATTAGAGAAAAAAAACAGAAGTCAAAAGAAAAAAATTATATGTTCATGCACATGGGCATGTGAAATCACGTCCGTACACATAGCATCATTAACTTAGGAAAGGAAACAATGAAATAGAAAGTTTGGTATGATATACATGTGAAATTAATGAGCATGGTGTAATTAAAGAGCATGTCAAGTTTTGAATTTATATGCTGAAACGTAATGTTATATACCACAAACGTTTTACTGTAACAGAACGTTTTTTTTTAAAGATAAATGGTACAGAAAATACATGTCAAATATCTTTTTAAAGATATTTCTGGTTATATTTGATCGAGAATGTAACCCGCCTCCCAGTTTCGCTGAATGGATCAAGTTCCCCACGGGTATTACTTCCCCGTACCACCATTTTTTTCGTACCCATTTTTTGGCTTGTACCCCAAAAAAAATTTCGTACCCATTTTTTTTTTCGTAACCCATTTTTTTCGTAACCAAATCTTTTTTTGTACCCAATGATTTTTTGGCATAATTTGTGTACCCAAAATTTTCGTACCCAATTTTGTCCTACCCAAAATTTATTTCGTACCCACATACACAATTGTGATGATGAAGATAAAGTTAAATAGATGCTTTTATATCAATCCTCTTCAAAAGCATCGTCACACCAGGGCCCGTATTCACCAACCGATTCTTAGACTTAAGAATAAAGAATAGACTTGGAACCAAGAAAAATGTGTTCAGTGTTTGAATATATACAGGCCTCCACTGGTGATTATGTCATTGACAAACTGTTCTATATGAAGAATAATATAGACAGAGACGTTTACTGCAGAGTTTGACTAAAAATTAAAGAAATTCTTGAATATTCTAATTTAAAGAATTTTCCTTATTCTTAGACTTAAGTCTAAGAATTGTTTGGTGAATACGGGCCCAGTACTGTCAGTACTTTGATTACGGTAAATAGTCAGTATAAAGTCATGTTAGAATCGAAATAATACCGGTGCTTTTTTCATAATTGGTTGACAAATAATCAACGCCTGTTGACTTTGATGCATGCGGGTTAAATCAAAAATACGAAACTTCTACCACTCACCTGAACTAAACAAACTATGACTTACAAGTATTATTTCTTAAATAACAATATTGAAATACCTGAACTAAACAAACTATGATTTACAAGTATTATTTTATTAAATAACAATACTGAAATACCTTAACTAAACAAACTATGACTTACAAGTATTATTTCTTAAATAACAATATTGAAATACGTGAACTAAACAAACTATGACTACATGTATTAGTTCGTAAATAAATATATTGAAATACCTGAACTAAACAAACTACATGACTACAAGTATTAGTTCGTAAATAACAATATTGAAATACCTGAACTAAACAAACTTTGACTTACAAGTATTATTTCTTAAATAACAATATTGATATACCTGAAGTAAACAAACTATGGCTTACAAGTATTATTTCTTAAATAACAATATTGAAATACCTGAACTAAACAAACTATGACTTACAAGTATTATTTCTTAAATAACAATATTGAAATACCTGAACTAAACAAACTATGACTTACAAGTATTATTTCTTAAATAACAATATTGAAATACCTGAACTAAACGAACTTTGACTTACAAGTATTATTTCTTAAATAACAATATTGATATACCTGAAGTAAACAAACTATGACTTACAAGTATTATTTCTTAAATAACAATATTAAAATACCTGAGCTAAACAAACTATAAGTTACAAGATTTATTTCTTAAATAACAATATTAAAATACCTGAACTAAACAAACTATGACTTACAAGTATTTTTTCTCATAAAACAGTATTGAAAAACCTGAACTAAACAAACTATGACTGGCAAGTATTATTTCTTAAATAACAATATTGAAATACCTGAACTAAACAAACTATGACTTACAAGTATTATTTCTTAAATAACAATATTGAAATATCTGAACTAAACAAACTATGACTTACAAGTATTATTTCCTAAATTACAATATTGAACTATCTGAACTTAACAAACTATGACTTACAAGTATTATTTCTTAAATAACAATATTGAAATACCTGAACTAAACAAACTATAACTTACAAGTATTATTTCTCAAATAACAATATTGAAATACCTGAACGAAAAAAACTATGACTTACAAGTATTATTTCGTAAATAACAATATTGAAATACCTGAACTAAACAAACTTTGAACTACAAGTATTATTTCTTGAATAACAATATTTAAATACCTCAGCTAAACAAACTATGACTAACAAGTATTATATCTTTAATAACAATATTGAAATACCTTAACTAAACAAACTATCATTACAAGCATTAGTTCGTAAATGAATATATTGAAATACTTTAACTAAACAAACTATGACTTACAAGTATTATTTCTTAAATAACAATATTGAAATACCTGAGCTAAACAAACTATGACGTACAAGTATTATTTTTTAAATAACAATACCGAAATACCTGAACTAAACAAACTATGACTTACACGTATTATTTCTTAATTTACAATATTGAAATACCTGAACGAAACAAACTATGACTTACAAGTATTAAATCGTGAATAACAATATTGAAATACCTGAGCTAAACAAACTTTGACTTACAAGTATTTTTACTTAAATAACAATATTGAAATACATGAACTAAATAAACTATGACTTACAAGTATTATTTCTTAAATAACAATATTGAAATACCTGAACTAAACAAACTATGACTTACAAGTATTATTTCTTAAATAACAATATTGAAATACCTGAACTAAACAAACTATGACTTACAAGTATTAGTTCGTAAATAAATATATTGAAATACCTGAACTAAACAAACTATGACTTACAAGTTTTATTTCGTAAATTACAATATTGAAATACCTGAATTTAACAAACAATGACTTACAAGTATTATTTCTTCAATAACAATATTGAAATACCTGAACTAAACAAACTATGACTTACAAGTATTATTTCTTAAATAACAATATTGATATACCTGAACTAAACAAACTATGACTTACAAGTATCATTTCGTAAATTACAATATTGAAATACCTGAACTTAACAAACTATGACTTACAAGTATTATTTCTTAAATAACAATATTGAAATACCTGAACTAAACAAACTATGACTTACAAGTATTTTTTCTTAAATAACAATATTGATATACCTGAACTAAACAAACTATGACTTACAAGTATTATTTCTTAAAAAACAATATTGAAATACCTGAACTTAACAAACTATGACTCACAAATATTAGTTCGTAAATAACGATATTGAAATACCTGAACTAAACAAACTATGACTTACAAGTATTATTTCGTAAATAACAATATTGAAACTCCATTAAGAGTCTTTAAACCGTCGTGTTTGAGTATGTCGCTATTCGAAACATATCGTTTTACAAGAAATGCACAGTGTATGAGCCAGGCTATTCATAACAATACAAAGTAACATGGAACGAATAAAACATTAGTTACAATTATATATTTTTATTGCGAAATAGAATCTCATGTTTATGTTTTGAAAGGAAGCTATTGTAAATAAAGCAAAAGATGCCCAACGTATTTTCTACGAGTATTCAATTGTCTTGATTAAATTCACGAAAAAGACTTATACACTACACTACTTTATAACATATGATAATATAAATGAATACATACATACACATACATGGATTTTATTTGACTACCTGTTCATTATATAAAGATTTCCTTTGCTTCAAAGCGCATCAAACTGTTTAAAAATCCACTGAAAACTATCATGAATCTTTCGCATAAAATGCAAATAAAATGTAACCGTAATTGAGGTTAACAAAGCTATGTGTTCAATGTAATGTGGCTTTATTCTTAAAATGCAAATGTGTAACTTAAATGATTAAAACGATTAATTAAAAAATATACGAAAGGAAATTGAAATATAAATCGAATTTTGCAAAAACACACGCTATATTTTGCAATGACTAAACTATTTTCCGGAAATAGTTGGTTAAGTGCCATTTCCGCATAGTTTTATGTTAATGTGTATGCAAACAGAGTAGGTATGTATTAATTTCTGCAATTAAGTTAATTCTTAAGGCGATAAATAATATGCTACACAATACGCCATTCTTTAAAAAAATAAAACCAGAACAGACGCAAAAATAAGCTACATAGTTTTTAAAAGCTTTTGGTTTCAAATATCATTCATCACAAACAATGTGTGGAGTATGGATGCTGTGAAAATGTGCCGCATCCGTGTCGCTTCTGAGCTATTGCATTAATTGATATTCGAGTCACGTTGAAGATATTTGACACATTTGCGTATAGATAGATTGCATAACGTCATGTCATACATGTTCAAAAAGCACATTTGATTAAATAATATAATGCACATAACTGTCAAGAACTTCATTCTATGTACCATTTATATTGTATTATAACATTACAATTACAAAGTAACTTGAAATTAAGATAATACCATATAATACAGATTATACCATCATATACAGATAAAAATCACATATGAACAAAAAACAACAACATAACTACAATTATGAAAAATTAAAGTAATTGTATGTGCATTTTTTTGTTTATTTGAATGAGTTTGAAATAAGAAAAACATTGAAGAAACATTAGCAAACGGCAATGATACTATATTACACGTGCACAATTGCTTATAAAATATATTGACAATTTAACACTAAAAACAAATAGTTTACAGATGTATTATAGCTTTGTTAAGATTAATATAAACATGCGTCTATGTAATAGAAAAACCAAGTTTAGCCATACAATTTTTTTATTAGAGATTAATGCATGAAGCCGGTTTAACAGCTGGCCATAATTGCACACCTTATCAGTCATGGACCGAGGACTTTTTCTCAAGGGACATTACTTGTTAGGTGTGCCATTATGGACATGTTGTGTCATCATCATTTCTCAGGTCTAGGATCCCTATACTTGTATCAAATATTACGAATAGATTCTTGCAGGAATTGTTTACTAACACCTCAATGTAAGACATGTCATATTACAACAGTTCAGATCGCACGTCAGATACATATATATTTAGAACAGCGTCGCATGTTTTTTTAACCGATCGCAAAACAAAGTCCCACAGCTCACACTTTACATGATTATCTAATTCAGAAATTAACAAGCTGCACAGCCTCACAGAGGAACATTCGCATGTCACAAGACTGACACAGTGTAACAATGGGAGCAGCTGGAGAGCACAATGGCCCGTATAGATTCCCCGTAAATAAAGCTTTTCTAATTTACTGAGTGTAGGAAGAATGTCTGATGTATGTGAAACACAATCAGCAGTTCCAAGGTCTAGGATCCATATACCTGTGTCACGAAATATTTCAAACAGTTCCTTACTGCCATTTTCTACTAATATCTCGACATTGGGCATATCAAATGACACTAGTTTTGACCGCAAGTCAGATACATGTATATTAAAATCAGAGAACCGTAATATTCTCTACGTGATTGCAATACAACGTTTACTAGCTGACACTTAAAAGGGTTATCTAATTCAGAAAGATTGATCAACAAGAAGAGAATTCACAAGTATGAAGAAATTGCATTGTAATTGTTGTGATTTGGCGGCGTCGCGAACGTTCACGTTCTCTTGAGACATCATCATTATTGTTATTGTTATTTACAATTGTCAGATAATTATTTAAAACGGTAATAAAAGGTCGAACCTGGATTTACTTATGTTTCTTTCTCACAACCGAAGTACATTTGCATTAACGTTACGATCGCCGATATTGGTTCCGTGAGAAAACGTATACGAGAATGATTGTGCATAAACTACAAACGCTCCGAGATGGCAATACAAGGGTTATTCAGTGATATTTGGAGACTCTGGCAGACGCCGATACGCTATCGCTCACGGAATTCAATGCCACACTCGACGCTTTGGAGAAGAAAGTCGCGCAAGTTTCCTTGCTCAACGAGGACATATTATCAAAAGTGGATGACAAGGCACTGAAGAAAAAATATTGGAAATCGACATCAAACTTCGCACGTTGCGCACGGTACGGAGTGAGAAATAGGGTGGCATCCAATCTTCAAGTGTCAAGACGATGCCGCGATCAGAACTTCCGGTTTACACACCAAGCGCCCCATCCGCGGAACCCAACAGCGAGAGACATGCTCAACTAAACCTACAGAACAAAGGCCGAACGCTAAGTGATATTTCGTTTGTATCCAACTCTTCACATTATCACCGACTTCCGAAACTCTCTCTGCCTACATTTAATGGTGATATTTTACAATGGCAAACATTCTGGGACTCGTTTGAAACAACTGTGAATTTAAAAATCTATCGGACATTCAGACGTTTAGCTACCTGAAATCTCTGTTGGAATGCGACGCGTCTAGAACAATTGATGGTTTCGCTACAAACGCTAATTACAAACGGGCTATTGAACTGCTGAAAGAACGATATGGACAGCAACACAAAATCACCCACGCAATTATGCAGGCACTGCTCCAATAACTGGCTCCTCTCTACAGTCTGCAGAGTGTTCGAAGTTTCGATGACAAAATGAAGACAAACATTCGGAACTTAGAATCCATCGGCCAACAGCAGGACACGTATGGCGGTCTGCTTGTTCCGGTTATATTAGAGAAGCTACCGGCAGACATTAAGCGAAACCTAGCCCGAGAACGAGGAGATACTAAATTGCAGCTGTGCGACCTCCGCCGCGCTATCTACATGGAGCTCAACATCAGGGAAACCGGAAGTGCATCGTATCCGGAAGTTGCCGAAGTCATGAAAACTGCGTCATTCTACACCGGGGCGACCCACGCTAAGAAGGCTAGATTCGACAAAAGTGAATAATTGAATTTGAGGAAACAAACATTTTCGTGTCCATTCTGTCACGAGAAACACAAGCCTACAGAATGTTCGAAGTACTGCAGCCATTCCGAGCGAATAAATGTAGTGAAAAAGGACAAGCTGTGCTACAATTGTCTCGGTCAGCATTAAGTTTCACTCTGCAGATCGCGTGGTCGTTGTCAGAAGTGTCACCGGAAACAGCACACGAGTATCTGCAACGCCAGCAGCGATGACAAATCAACACATGAAAATACACCGGAAACATCGTCTTTGAGACCGGAAGCTGCTGTTTTCCACTCTTCTATTAAACACCCACGATCTTGTGTTCTTCTAAAGACGGCAATTGCTTTTTGCTTTTGTAGGTATCAGGAGACAGCCGTCGATGCAGCTATCCTCTTCGACGAGGGATCTCAGAAGTATTTTATTACGCAGCAGCTGGCTGACCAACTCCGGTTGATAGTATGGAAATGTTGAACATTGCGTCATTCGTTGGAAACAACGAAAGTCCGACACGTTGATCGCAGTACAATCTACGTGAAAACAGACGACAACGAAATGATCCCACTGAACGTCCGGGTTGTTCCAACAATAGCGAAACCCATCAACACAAGCCTTATGTCAGTTGCAGCCACATTTCCCTATCTGCGACGGTCGAAGTTAGCCCAACCAGTCTCAGTCGACTCAATGCTAGACATTGCCGTTCTGATTGGCGCAGACCACTACTGAGACTTGGTCGAAGACACTGTTATTCGCGGAAACGGTCCTACAGCTGTGAAGTCCAAGCTAGGCTACCTACTGTCGGATCCTGCTCATATTGGGACTTCTAGAACAGTCACGGTGATCGGTAATGGGATATCGTCCGGTAACAATAGCGACCGAAACAGCAGCGGTGATGAAGAAAACCAAAAGAAAGGAATCCTAATCGTTAAGCCAACCGACTCTAACCGCAGACGGTGGAGAAGCGCGGTACGGTCTCAACCTCCGGATCCTCTGACTACACGTCCGCTTCAAATCGCAGATGACTCCACTATTGACAGTTGCTTGACCAACCCCTTGTTACCGCCGTCTGTAGTCGACGAGATGGAGAACACTTATAATCGCAGACGACGACGGTTGCGTACGCGGGCAAAGAGTTGTCCCGGTCCGCGAGGGCTCGGGAAGTGCGGTGCCCGTAGGAGGAAGGCACCCAAGTTGACCGGAAATGATGGACTTATTCGCGCTGCACGTGTGCGCACAAGCAATGGTTTTTCCACGAATAGAACTAAAACAAAACTATATCCACTTGAATTGAGCGATTGACAAGCAATACTCAGTGAAAATCGTGTGATACGATAAACATTGAATATTATGCTGTGATATCTAATTTGTTATTTTGTTATCTGTCGTAAGTTTATATTACTAAATATGTGTTTTCCATTTTTTGCGGCCGGGAGAATGTTATGATTTGGGTTCGACGTTGTTCGACGTCGCGCCGGCGCTGGCATGAACGTTCACGTTCTCTTGAGACGTCATCATTATCGTTATTGTTATTTATAATTGTCAGATAAATATTTAAAACGGTAGTAAAAGGTCGAACCTGGATTTACGTATGTTTTTTTCTCACAACCGAAGTACATTTGCATTAACGTAACGATCGCCAATAGAAATGATTCAGTGTGCTTGATATCACAATGACCCGTATACGTCTCACATAACGAATGTTTTTAATTTACTGAGTGTATGAATAATGTCTGATGTTTGTGAACTACAATCAGCAGTTCTAAGGTCCAGAATTCACATACTTGTGTCGCGAAATATTTCAAACAGTTCCTTGCTGGAACAACTTTGGCCTTTACACGTTGAAGACAATGACTCGACTGTTGAAGGAATGTCAGTAGTTCGCTTATTTGCAGTAAATTACTTTCTAAAATAAGAGTCCTGACATTCGATTTGTTGAACATTAACAGTGAACGTAATGTGTTTGATTCGGACTCCTGCAGATATGTATTAAATGTAAAGTCCCTACACTTCAAACAAATATTCTCCTGCCCACTTGCTTTAGCCTCAATGAAACCAGCTATGATCATGCGCTGGAATAAGAATGATACAGCTAAGATACGCGAATCTTAGTCACTAACATCTTGAGATGTTCCAATGTTTCCTATTGCTCTTTAATCTGTATTAAATGCATCCAATTTCACATCTTCAAAATGCACTATATAAGTGCTTAGTGCATGGTTAATGTCGGGTCTGATCGATGACGAGCAGGTCACGCGAGTTACGTATCGTGTGATTTCTTAAAATTTGACCCAGCATTTGTAAAAATAGTACAATATATGTAGATTTCCAGAAAAGAAATGAATGTCTGCGTTGAATAGGACCAAGTGCATATATATATATATATATATATATATATATATATATATATATATATATATATATATATATATATATATATATATATATATATATATATATATTTGACAGTGATTTGTTTTTCTGAGAAGTTAATTGTTCGTTATAATATGATTCTTTTTCATTCAAAATGGACTTTTTACTTATTAATATCATTGCCACACGCAACCACATGTGTTTCGTTACACGGTCCAATACACAACGACTTCCGCGCTGAGATATGACTGGCTCCGAGCATATTCCTATCAACCGCCGCGCAGAGATGTATGACTGGTTCCGAGCATAAATATATGATCTTCGCAGTAATCTTCACGTCGCTCATATGTGCGGATGATCATATGCTGTACACTTTTTAAAATAATTTCTTTCCTTTTAATAATTCCTGACACACGAACGAAGTGGGGTTTATCTTTTTTTAAGAGTAATTTTGTTGTGGCTTCATCATTAATCTGACAATTTGTCTTTGGTGAAAACCAATGTTCATAATAAACGCCTTTCTATATATAAGTATACCAAGTCTCTATAACATTTTTTATTTATCTCGTGATACAGTATTTTGAACGGGTATAAATACTTTAAATGCAATTCTGTCATTTATAGGTAGGATACTAACAGGCCGATACATGCCATGTATATAGACAATACACGGTTAGCGCCGAGATGGAGAAAGTTTCTCCACCTCGGCACTAACCATGCATTAGATCGATTTATCCTGATTCATTTTTTAATTATGTCTTTAACGTAGTTTTATTTTGTTCGATTAAATGATATTTCATTGAAAAATAAAATCAATTGCAGACGACCGAAAATAAGTGTGTATTATTGGAGTGTAACCTTTTTATTTATATCAAGAAACGCCGTATATTAAAGGTTATGAGAAAATAAATTTTAAGGCGAAATTGATAACTTCATTACCATATGTTCGCCTAAATTTAATACACAATTATTTATTTTACTATCATTTTGTTTTGACAGACCATTTCGCAGGAACATTTTGTAAAAGGTAAAATATTGGAACATGTTAATCGGCGCGTAGGAATACGTACTTAGATCGTGGTCACGCGAGATACTGCCGGAGATCAACTAGTTTATTCAACCTTGCTTTATAAGGTAAATGTTTGCAACAGAGGCAGGATACATTTGATTGAAAGCCGATGGTTTGTCGGAACGCCGATCACTTAAGGCCATTGAAGTTGTGCACGTCTTTGTTCTAAACGTAAGAATATATTGCTTATTTTTGGCTTTTGACATCGAATTGAGATATATAGATTGGCTAAAGAGGTTTCTTAAATACACACTCAGTCTCAATAAGATAATCATTTTTGCAAGTTATTCGAAAAATGCATCCATGATGAACAAAGAAAAGCAAAATTGCTATGAGTAAGTACCGATAATTGACATTGAATTATAATCTTTAGCCGCGTAACTTTATCAGCGCCCTATTACAGCATGCTTATACTTTCTTCAGCCAAATTACGCTAAACAGGGTAATCATGGCCCTACATTGCTCACCTGAGTTTGAGGTAAATCACTTATCGAAACTACACCTCGTTACCTAGTTTTTGGACCCCCATGACTTGGCCTAGGTAAAAAATTACATTTAAGCAAGAGTAATGCTACACAATTACCCGGTGAGCGTGCGATCATCGGCCGGGCGCCAGGCCGATGACCGAAAAATACGTCGCCCGCTGATCGGACGGTGATCGGTTGATATGGGTGAAAGATGTATTAAAGTGTGTCACTCATCGGACGGCGGACGGCTCCGACGTGTCCGGTCTTTCCGATGCCTGGAGATCGGACACATCGGTCGGCGACCGGATTATTTGTGACTGAGGCATGAGAAAAACTGCCTCGCACCCTAGCGGCCATTTTTTGGACGAAACACAACTTTTTTCTTACTCGGCCGAGCTATCATTATAATAAATATTCTGACCACATTTCAAGAAAATTAAACTAAAAACTGCACCTCGCCTTGCGGCCATGTTTGATTACAATCCACAACTATTTTCCCACTCAGTCGAGCCATTATTAGAGTAAATGTAAAATGGTGATTTCTAGATTGTTCGCAAAGTTTCACTATACACGACTATAGTCAAATAAAGAAAACACTGCTCGTCCCGTGGCGGCCATGATTTTTTTTTAAAGAACCGGAACCATTTTGTAACTCAACTGAGACATCGTCTTTCAATGGTATCCTAACACAACTTTACAATACAAAAGAGATCTTTTTATGGCGAGGTTTCGCATTCAATAGAAATTAAATAAATCGATATTTGGTTGTATTGTAAAGTTGTGTACTCGCCGGTAGGTAAAACGTTTGTATACAACAAAAGAAATCGAGTATCTGCATTCAGAAATAACTAACCAAATAGAATATACATGTGTATTTAAATTGTGTTACATTGAACATCGAATTGCGCATGCAAAGAATACTTTAAAATACCGCGTACATAAGATACGATGATAATCATTAACAATTTCCTTACACAAATACGTAACTATAAGATATTACGGTAGTTCAAGTAAAAATGAGCAATGAGTCAAAATCAAAATACCTAGCATTGAACAGTTCAAGGAGCATAATGCAATTAGTTGTATGATCATCAAACTATTTATTATCCATGTATAACAATTAAATTTATGAATTTAGGGTATTTTTTACACAAGCTTGTTTTAAAAATAAATATAAGGATCTCTATAGCGAGATACTTCAGTTTGATTGCAATTCGTCCCATTTTACATTTTGATACCTCTACCTTGCATACATTTAATCAATTGCGCATCGCATAGATCTATATCATTTTACTTGCACATTAAATAGTATATTAATTGGATTGCATTTGTATTGTTTTTAATTGAAAACGATAATTCGTTCGTAAGTAATACGTTAACTGCATTTAATCAGTATCGTAATGTTTACTTTATTATCTGCGACTTTAAGCTTTAACAGACTCAAAACCTTTTTTGCAATAATTTCACGCATACAAAACGATACATGTTCAAATGTATATCATAAATATGTTGTCATTTTAAAATTAATGTCGTTTATTAAACGTGAAAATATATGCTTCTATCTAAGTTGCAGAAACTCTTTTCCTGCATTAAACAATGAAAACGAACCTGATTAAAAGAAGCAACATTCGTGTATCGTCACAACAAATGGTTGACATATTGTTAACAAGACAGAGAAAAGATCCATAGTAGTATAACCGTTATACAAACAGCGCAATTAGTTAGCCAGTAAACACAATGCATTGACTTTTTTCAAACAAACAACTTAAATAAAGCATGCATAAAAGAATAAAAACAAGCATGTTCTTACATAATCTGATGAGCAGGAATAATCAATTATATTGTCATTTTTAATGTACATTATTACCGCGACCGCCGCACTCCCAGATTCGATACACATGCGCAGTCGACACAAATCTTTGTAATATCACCACGTGATAAAATAGCTCGTCATTTACTGGTCAGATATGAATTACGAAATTCATAAATATATCGGGGTACTGTTTCAAAAGGTTTACCGTCTATCGGCGGTCGAGTGTGCTGTGAGTTGTTCAAGTTTTGAAAAAGCTAGTTTCCCTGCTTTTAAGCCCGACTGTTATAAACTTTTGAAATTGAGTTTCCTGGGCTTAAATCTACTGGCCCCAGGCTAACAGGCAACCACTAAACCGGTAAGTTGTTGATGATGTAAGATCTGACAGTGTATTGAACTCATTCAATTTGCAAGTCTGAAGACATTAAAGGGACCTTTTCACGTTTTGGTAAATTGACAAAATTAAACTTAATAATTTGGAGAGTTCTGTTGTTGTCGTTATATTTTTTTCATACTATGAGGATTGCTTATATAAATTATCAAATACATCTCTCATTGTATGGCCGAGTGGTCTAAACGATTGGCTTTTATTCCAGGGGTCAGTGGTTTGAGCCCAGTTGAGGGTAACTTTTTTTGTTTCTTTAATTTTATTCTTGTTTTTTTTAAGAGAGCTTTTAAGATCCTATGTTTACATTTATCAATATTAAGCATTTCATGACAAACTGTGAAAAGGTCCCTTTAAGATGTTTAATAAAAAATGCCACAAGGTAAAAATTTAGAACTCTTAAGTTTTTTATTTGATTTAAAAGTGATTTTGTTTATTTGCCTTGTCAGTGAGGTTTCTTTGAAGTTAATATCACTTTTATCTTTTTGCTTTCAAATCATTAATAAAAAAGATAATTTAAGCTTCATTTTGGGAAAACAGGGCTTATGCATATGCATTAATTGTTATCGTCAATTCATTACAAAAGAAGAACTGAAAACTCACGACCTATGACCTCGAATTGTGACCTTTCACCTTCTAGCATAGGATTTATTTGCTGTTTATTTGCAGACACTTTAAAATTGCTCATTATAAAATTTTAATATGGATCTCATATTTCAACATTTACATTTAGTCCAAGGCTTCAAGTGTTTTGGCAATAACGATAAGATTAGAACGCAATTTAATTGAGTGTAAATATATTTCAAATTGCCAGACACTACAATCACACAAAGAGTTTGACAGAGCAGTCATGTAATTAATATATAATGACCTCAATGGATACACTGGGGAGGGTAATTTCATTTGTAGAGCTATTGAAAAGTTGAGAACTGAATAATGTTCAAGCGTCATAATTGGACAACACAACAATAAAAGGTACATGATTTTCACTATAATTATTCAGACGTGTTATCAACTGAAAGGATCAACTTAGCAATATAATGTCTGTGCTATTAGTGTACTAAAGAGAAATATGCTTTTTAGCTTTCAAATATAGCTTTCACATTTCAACAAAACTGAGTTAAATAAATATAAATATAAATTTTAGCCATGTTTGGTTGACTAATTTAAGGTCATTATTTACATTGGAGACATATATTGACATTTGAGAACTTTAAAATATGCCATTGCTAATTATTCAGTTCCTCCATATTCTCAAAAGAATAGTTTATAGAAATTGTCAAACGTATACCGCTAAGCAACCCATACTTCTGATCTCTAAACACTTCCTTCTTTCAATATAAAATAACGCTTTAAAATGACACGAATTAATTGATTGCGCAATAAAATGTTGCGCCCGTTTTCGGTCTGATTTGCTAGATTTTGTATCATGAAATATTTTTTTCATTTTTGCAATATAAATCCATTGCCCGTTATGCATTGTTGCGCGCCATACACGGAAAACTACAGTATAATTAAATAATGCAATACAACTTTTTGTATATATTGTGCTGCAATTACTTTTAGCTTAAATATAATTTTAGCTGTGCTACTAATGTCCCCTGTACTATAAAGGTTGACTCGTCAAAAGTTCTAACCATGGGTCATTTGACTCCTCTTTGTTTAAGTCTAATGGAATCCTTGAATGACGAGCTTCAGAGTTGGACCACGTTCAGACTTGAACGACCTTCAGAGTGAGAACCACCTTCAGAGTTGGACTACCTTCAGAGTTGGACGACCATCAGAGTTGGACGAACTTCAGAGTTGAACCACCTTCAGAGTTGGACCACTTTCAGAGTTGGACGACCTTAAGAGTTGGACGACCTTCAGAGTTGGACCACCTTCAGAGTCAGAAAAAATGACTCATAATAAACCATTACTAATCTCTTTTCGCAATATGCTCAATTGTTATTAAATAACAAAACAGCTTAACTATGGTTATAAATAGCATCTTATAATTTAGAGTCATAAATAATAAATAGCATCTTATAATTTAGAGTCATTTTGAATGCACTATCCTTTCAGTTTAATGGCTTGAGTCAACATATTTATTTAACTCTTATGGATGTGTGTTTTCATGTTTTTTTATGTTCTTCACAGGTCATCTACTTAATGTTTATGATTTTGTTGAATCTTGATCATGACATCCAACGGTGAAGTTCATGAATTGTTCATAAACTGAATATGATGTTAATGGATAGTTCATTGAATCTTTCTCGGGGGCAGGAACAGTTATTGGTTTAATTAACTAGTACAGAAATAAATTTAAAAATTAAGTATTATGGACAACTACTTGAAGATTAATTAATTAGAAGTACAAGACATTTCAAAATTGTTAACTGAATAGGATTACTGTACTTGTAATTTGATTCCATTGCAAGCATGGAGCTATTTTTCATGGATGTTATGAATGTAAAACTTGTTATGAAAGCATTTAACGGGTTTCAATTGAAATTGCCTGACATGACAATTTTGCAAAGAGTGATACAAGGCAGTTATTAAGAATAAAAATTAACGCAGATCATTAAGTTTGCATTGATATAACCGTTTTCAACCATTCTAAAATATCCTATTGATAGTGTTTACAACTTAAGTGTAGATAATCAATATTGTGTGATTATAACGAAGCATGTGGTTATTTGATGAGACCATTATTTACCACAAATATATTCACTTGGGAGGGTGAATTCAGTTTTGAGCTATTGAAAGCTTTTTTCACAGATTTCAAATATAATTGGGCCATAGAATAATTTAAAATGTGTTATTTGCACTCAACCTTGTCAAATAATGTATTCAACTCAAAGGATCGAATGTTTTGCAAAACGCATACTAAAGAGAAATATATAAATACAGCTCCTATTGTTCTGTTTCCACATAAATATTTCAGTGACATGAATGAAATTGAGATACGATACGTGACGTCCCATGGGGTCACTTTTATTCATAGAATGTGTTTTCAATACACATGGGGTGGTGTCAATAAGTTACGCTCATTGGGTCATTGTCGAGTCATTCAAACCGACGCTAGTCACCCCCGGGTGACTAGAATCGGCTTCATGTCACCCAAAGGTGACATGAATCGGCTTCTGGTCTCCCCCGGATGACTTGTGGCCATTTTAGGTCGACAATGACCCATTGAGCCTTTCTCATTGGGTCAGTGTCGACCTGAAATGGCCACAAGTCACCCTGGAGTGATAAGAAGCCGATTCATGTCACCCTGGGGTAACATGAAGCCGATTCTAGTCACCCGGGGTAGACTAGCGTCGGCTTGAAGTCACCCCAGGCTTACATGAATCGGCTTTTAGTCAACCCGGGTTACTTTTGGGCCATTTCAGGTCGACAATGACCCAATGGGCATTAGTTACATAGCTGGGTCATACAATGGCACGTGTAATGTGTATGATTGATTTTGAATCACTAGTCACAATTGTGATGGGTTGGTACTCAAGAAAAAAATCTCTTATGTCAAAAACAAAGCAAATTAAATTTAATTGCGTCAAAATTCAATAATCTCACTAATTTTAATAAAATTAAATAATTATCAAGGGAGGCCACTCTTTTTCGGTTGGGAAATCTGGATTATGAAAGTCTGCCACTTTTGGCGCATTTTGATTCGTTACTTTGTATTTATCCGGAGCGGACATTTGTTTTACTTTGGTCGGTACTTAGTATTTATCCGGAGCGGACGTTTGTTTGTGTGCGTCTTTGTTCGATAAAAATGGCGGATACTGGTGCGCGTCCTAAAGAAAAATCGTCAAAAAAGCCTTCTTCGTTAAAAGAGGACAGTGTAAGTTTAAAAAACGTGGAAGCAATGTTAAAGGCGCAACTAGCTTCACTGACATTGAAGAAAATCCCTATTTCCAGGGAGCGGGATCAACTTTTGCAAGAACGCGCGCAACTGCAAAAAATAGTGGAGCGTCGTGATTCGGTAGAAACCTGCCGACTGCGTAGAGAAATCGAGGAGTTAAAACAGCAGCTTGCCGATTTTGACCTTTCGGACGATACTAGGTCTCCACCCGTTTCAGACTTCGGTTTAAAGGGGTCCTGCCTCGATTCATGATCTGCGTGGATCTGCGTTCCTCAATCAAAGAGTTGAAAGCAAAATGCCGTTGGATCTGACGGAATTTCCCACAGGTAGGTCAAAATATGTTAAAACTTCACAGTCTATAAAATCCGTCAAAGTATCTAAATGCACAGACATTCAGGTGAAAAAAGTTCAGCTGTGTCCCCATACATTCGTACCTAGTCAACTTTGTAAACATTCGGACATAGAATACACTGACCTTACAATGACCCATTTCATAGCCGGTTTTAGTGCCATAATCCTACATTTTCTAAACACGAACACGAGATTAGCGCACGAGGAAATCAAGAGTCGTATCACACATTTACGTTCACTCATGTGCTTCGCTCATGTTTATCAGTGGAAATGTTGTTGGATCGTACCAGTGCCAATTCGACGACCCGTATGCTAACGACGAGCACCTCGTCAGAAAAACGTGCTTGGTTTTGCTCGAAGTTTCAAAAAGGCGAATGTTCAAAGACGTCTCCTCATACGGCACGCATTGGCGCGGAAATACGGACTGTCAAACATGTTTGTGCTACTTGATTTCTGAAGGAAAAGGTGTTACGCGATTACCCGGAATCTTCTTCCTCATGTCAAAACAGGAAGGACTGACTGAAGATTTGACCGGGTTCAGGACACTTCCAGGACTTGCATATGGTAAAGAGTGTATGAATTACTCGTCACAGGCGTCATCGTCAGTCGCTCCGTCTGCACACGTGTCATTGTCAGTTTCTCCGTCTTCACACGTGTCAACGTCAGTCGCTCCGTCTTCACACGTGTCATCGTCAGTCACTCCGTCTTTACACGAGACATCGTCCGTCACTCCGTCTTCACAGGTGACATCGTCCGTCACTCCGTCTTCACAAGTGGCATCGTCAGTCGCTCCGTCTTCACACGTGACATCGTCCGTCACTCCGTCTTCACACGTGGCATCGTCAGTCGCTCCGTCTTTACACGTGGTATCGTCCGTAACTCCGGCTCCACACGTGACATCGTTCGTCACTCCGTCTTCACACGTCATTCGCTACGTCTTCACACGTGTCACGTCGAATACTTATTCGTCACTCAAGGGCTCGTTCATACATGCGTCGTCGTCATCCGTTCCTGGGAGCTGCTTGTTAATGCACTGCAATGAAAATGATGCGGGTAAAACGGAAGTTGGAGATGCTGTTTTCAGCCCGAGAGCTGAAGAGAACGACAACATCATTGGTTTACATGACATTGTTTATAAGTCTGGTGTTCCAAATTTTAAATGAGTGAAAATACCGTTACGTACTAACTGGATTATTTCGTACTTAAGATCAGTGCTGATCGATTATGAACATTATGAGATATGTGACTTCCTTGAGTATGGTTTTCCGATAGGGTATTGCAACAATACACCTCCAGTTTCTGACGGTATAAATCATAAAGGAGCTATCAATTTCCCACAAGATGTTGATACGTTCATTAAAACAGAATTAGATCACGGAGCTATGATTGGTCCATTTGACATGAATCCGTTGTTTTGTGACTTAGCGGTTTCGCCACTTAACACCGTACTTAAGGATGAAACTAGTAGGCGAGTGATTGTTGATTTTAGTTGGCAATTACATTCCTCTGTTAATAGTGGATTACCTAAAGACTTGTACCTAGATGAGGAAATAAAATTGACGTTTCCTACTGTTGATTCACTAGTAAAAATTGTTCTTCACCACGGTCCTGGAGCGTTAATGTTTAAAACAGATTTATCACGCGCATACCGACACATTTACGTCGACCCCGTTGATATTCACTAACTTGCCTTAAATTGGCGTGGACAAATTAACACCAACTGTGCTCTTCCGTTAGGCTTACGTTTATCGGCTTTTATATGTCAAAGGGTTACGTCGATGATTCGGTACATCTTATCACGACTGAACGTAGAATGCGTAAACTTCAACAATGAACTTAGACGACTTCGGTGACGAAGTGGCGGTAAAGTTGTGGTCACGTACTTGGAAAGGAGAACGAATTTCAATATTTTGTGACAATGAAGCTGTATGCATAGTGTTGAATTCTGGAAAGACCAGTGACCTCATATTGCAGACGTGTTTTCGGGAGGTGGCGTTTTTTGGCATGTACGCGCGGGTTTGAACTGCGTGCCGTGCATCTGTCATCGGGCAGCAATAAACTGGCAGATCTACTTAGCCGAAGGCATCTAGATTTGAAGTACGCTACACTGTTTCAGGAAGAAGCCTGTAGAAATGGGTATAGGGAAATTGTGATCAATGAGTCGTTGTTAAGATTTGAGAATGACTGGTGACTGTGATTTCAAAGTGGCACATGTAGACTGTTGACTTACATGAGAAATCTACTTATGATCGGAATTACGTTCATATAGATATAGTGTATTTCTTTATTTTGTTTACATGCGTTCTTTTGCTATCATATTAAGGTATTTAATAATATTAAGCAGATTAACTGAACATTTCCAAACAATTTAATATATGTGTATATTTAATGTTGCATGCATTTACAAACTTTTGTTATTTCCGTGGATTGTCTATTATGTATGATAACTCATATTTGATGTATATACGTGTTTAATTTTTTTTATCAGAAACGGAAGTGGAACGATATACGGAACTTACTGTACTTCGCCACCAGTTAAGTCGTACGCAGAAATCAGCTTACGCACTTGGTACTTATCGAAATTTAACGACTCAAATACGTTCGTTTTTGTTATTCTGTGAATATTATTCTCTGCAAGAATGCCCGGTAGATATCGATACCATCTGTTTATATGCGGAATTTTTAAGTAGAAGTATGAAATCTCTTCAAAGCATTTATTCGCATTTACCACGCCTTTAGAGGCGTTGAATTCTCTGACATTTCCGATATTTCCGATATTTCTTTACCATTGACTTAGAGGGGTCTAGGAAAATCACGTTTTTATTCGCCTAAGCAAGCGCCTCCTATGACGCCAGAGATTTTGTTTCAAATTTATTGTGCTTTAGATTTAGATTCTCCGTTTCATGCGACCATTCGGTGTTTGTTTTTGTTTGCATTCTGCATGATGTACAGGAAGTCTAGCATAGTTCCCCGTTCTGTATTTAGTTTTGATCCCACCAAATACTTGTGTAGAACTGATGTGACTGTTACTGATTTTTGACTTCTTGTTTTGCTGAAATACGCTAAGACTAATCAATTTGGAGACAACAACGTTTTTATTCCGCTTTGTAGAAATCAATCTTCGCCTTTGTGCATGGTTAAAGCATTTCAGCGAATGAATAGTTCCCGTGGCAAGCACCAGCCCTTTGTTTTGCATTGTAAACGATAAAAAGGTAGTCCTGTTAGACGCCAACACGGTTACAGAAGCGTTTCGACGCACAATGTCTCTCATATCAGTTCCAAACGCGCATGAATACACCATGCACTCTTTCCGCCGTGGTGGCGCTTCGTTTTATTTTAAATGTGGCGTGCCAGGGGAACTTATTCAACTGTTTGGTAATTGGAAAACCCTGTAAATAAACATTTTGGAGTAACATCCCTTCATAAAAAGTGTAGGGAGAACAACGGAGAACAAGCGTTGGTTAATATATAGATTTCAAAAAAGGTTAGAAAACGCTCAGGGAATACCCTTGCCTTCTTGCATGCTTCACCAGGCATTGCCTTTAAAATAGTTTCAGGGAATATTAAGAAAAAATGGTAAAACGTTTTTTGTAATTAAATGGGCAAAACCTGCTCAAAGGAGTTGAAATCACACGCCTTCTTTTTGTTGTACTAACTCTAAAATCATCACTATTTGTGGGGTAATTTATTTCCAATGATTAAGGTTCATGTAGAGGCTTCATTTTGAAAAATGTGGGACCCCTAGCATTGAACTCAAATTTGACTAAAGGAAGAGTGCCACATTGATAATGTATACATATATGCTTTAATGGATGTTTTTCCTTCAAACTGCTACCAATTTTGTACATCACCGTATCATAACATCCACAAAATCAATCAAAATACAAAGCGATTTTAACACTAAAATATACATTATTTTCAAAATTCTGAATCATGTTTATTCCACGTATTTCGGCGGAAAATTATATAACTAGTGAATAATATCGACATTGACGAGGGCAAGTTACGCTTAAATAGTAAAAAAAGTTTGCATATCTAGAAATATCAAAACTCGAACACATGTCATTTCATCACCATGGGGGCAGCCATTTTTAAATTAATAAAATAGAAAGAAACATGCTAAAAACTCACTCATCGCCTAATTGACATTCCAAACGGTTGACGATAACAAATGCATTGGATTGTAATCTTTCCGTTGATGTTTGCAAACTGCACGATCAGACCTCATAAACACTCAAAAGAATAACTATGTAAGAAGCATTTCAACAATGTTTACAATCGTTGTCGAATCACATGTACTTTGTTATTGCGCATAAAATAGCACGCTTACAGACTGACAGAAAGATCGATACGTTACTCCATTCAATTCATCACGGTATACTATTCTATTGTTAATATATAATAATACATCGCTTTAACAATCTAAAAGTAGAAATAATTCTTTTAAACGGAGTTTTTAATAACGAAAGTGAAAACAACGGAAGTTGGATGGATATTTGTGAGATGCACTTCGGCTCCACAAAAACAATACAAATTAACTAAAAAAGACGTGTGGGGGACAATTTTCAGCTGGAAAATATTTGAAATAGGGTAAGTGATGATATCTCTACGTGGTCATTTCTGTTATTTAGTGCGATCTCTTGCTGATTAATGTTAATAGTTGTTTTACTAGTTGCCACCCAACTGTCAAAATAAGTATGTGTTATCTCAGGTATGTGTATACACACACCCGGTTTTCTCAACACTGCACGTGGTTTCGACCGATTTGTTTTGCACGTTTTTCTACGGATCACAGCGATGGCCACGCTTTCAAATGTGTAGAAGGAATCGAAATATAAAATCAATCGTTTTGCCAATTTCTGTATATTCCTTTACAATTTTATATGTCGTCTGCAATCTATTTCAATTTGAGATGGTTTAAAATTTGCAATTTGGTTGAGAGGTAAATAACAAAATTGTTAAGCCTTTGAAATAGAATTGTGACTCTTATTATCCACCATAACTTTTTTTTTTTAAAGTAGTTACGTTTTAGTTATTTTTAGAACTATGTTTAGGATATTTATCCAAAAAAGGCAGTTGAATAAAAACTCATTTGTTGTTTTATGACAATAATTTTCTGTGAAATGTTGCTAACTTGACCTTGTATATGTATATAGCTTTGTATTTATTCAACTTAAGGTAGTGCATATCCTTCCTAACTTTAGATTGAGATTTTGTAAATTAGTGTAAAAAAGTATTGGTTTTAAACCAAAATATGAATAAAGCTCACAAATATCGAATGTCAAAAATGTGTTTATGTTATTCTATCCGTCTTTAGCTTTAAAATGATATATAGTTTGACCATATTGTACCACATTCAATGAAGAAAAACCAAAGCGAAGTTTTAATTAATTTTATCCCCCCCCCCATGAACCTTAAGTTGGTTTTACACAAATTTAACCCCAAAACTTTGGAAAATGACCAACTGATATTCCTCTTTTTTCAAAATCAGAAATCCGCGAATGTATGTCCCAACACAAAAAAGTATTTTTTTAAAGCACAAACTTTCATGCCGACGTACATGAATTTATTTGCAGTATACACTTATTTCATGGATGCGCGGTGAACAGTCAAAACTGTTTTTCAAGGTATCAGGGATGACTTTGGTACTGTTGCCAGAGGCCGAAAGGCCGAGTGCAACAGTTCCAAATGTCAGCCCCGATACCGAGGGACAACAGTTTTGACCGTACACCAAGCATCCATGAAATAAGAGTTTTATTTCCTGATCAAATTTCCAACATGGAAATAACAGCAAACTAAATTTTGATTTACACACAACAGTAATCGATAAAAAAATAATTTTGACTGTTTAACTGTAAAATGACGTCATTTTTTCGACGAAATGACGTCATTATTCCAGCGGGCAACAGTTCAAACTGTTGACCGGTCACAGTTCGATATTCACCGGAAACAGTTTAAAACTTTGCAAATTTCTTTTTCGACGAGGAAATAGCAAAAAATAATTATCATTTATATAAGACAAGTAATAATACTTATTATTTATGTATATTCTCGTTCAACAGATCGCTTAACAAGAAAGTGAACATCAGTTTTCATTTGTAATTGACATGATTAAACTGTATTTGAGAATGAGAATGACACACTTTGCACCAGCAATGGCCCCAGGGACATCCGCCTCACGTTTCCACCTGTAATAATAATAATATAGATACAATGAAATAAAAATATATAAATGCATTTCTTAGTTATGTCCATGTATCTTAGACAATTTTTACTCGAAAACAATCTGGATATCTAAATATGGGCTTATATTTAAAAGTATAACGTCTTGGTCTTGTTTTAAGTCTAAATGCTTTTCTGGTACTATTTATCTCTTAGATGTATACATGTTATAATACACTGTAAGTTTTTATTAAAAACTTTATATCTTGGTATTGTTACAAGTTGGTAGGCATTCCTAAAACATAATTTTATGTTGTCAAACATGGAATTTAAATGAGGCGTGCTCTGTGAAACGGGAGTTTAACGTATGTGCGTAAAATTTCGTCCCAGATTAGCCAGTGCAGTCCGAACAGGATATTCAGAGACGAAACTTTTCGGCTTTACTTGATTTTCGCTAAGATTATACTAGCTTTAACCGAAAATACAATAAAAGCGGAAAGTGTCGTTCCTGATTAGCCTGTGCGGACTGCACAGGCTAATCTGGGACGACACTTTACACACATGCATTAAACTCCCTTTTCACAGAGCACGGACCATATATAAATATTACCATAAGTTATTGATTTTATTTAAACACATGATTTTGATGTGTTTTTCTTTTTTCTAAATACATCTCTTTCATGCGTATATATACTTTTTTGTAAAACTTTGTATCAAACTCGATCAAGTAATCACAGCCAAACACTTTATCAGAAAGTCTTAGACGTTATAAAATGTTTTCATTCCCTTATCACTTTTGGATCGATTCGAGATTTGGTTGTTATCAATTTATTGGGCAATATATTATCCTTGGTACGGTTAAACCGCAATTGATCTCAATGCTATATAAACTATAACTTCATTTTTGTAAATGCATTTTCTTTTGCAATGTGGATTAACAAAGCATTAAGTACCATGGTGAGATACGCATCAATGTAAACATCTTCTAAGGGTCTTGTTAACATTCGTTGTTCGCTGTAATTTGCACATGTGAACTTCCTGATGATAACATATTTATCGTTAAATGGCATGTTGAAATCGATTTGAACAATTTTAATAGCTATCGTTCTTTCAATGCTGATTCGTGATAATGCATAGAAGCGACCGCGTAAGTGATGTTAGCATGAGCAAAAAAGTATTGTATAAATTATATAAGATTATTTCAATGTATCAAGAGATCAATAAGTGTTACTTCAAGTGTGTGTCATATTAATTAAAATAACAGACGTACAATAGCAGCGTGTCTTAACTACATACAATCATTAAATTACCTAAAAAAGGATATACAACAGCATGAACTTGGTAGTGAACAATGCGCACTATACAATATACTGCTAGGTTTAGTAAAGTAAGACATAATATTGCATTTAGTGCGTTTTAAAACCTATTATATTGATTACATTCCATAATAACACGTAAACAAAGGTATTTGGGTATGGGCTGTTATGTATAAGGTTTGGCATATCTGAGCGACGTTTATGTGCTTCTAATCCAAAACCGCATGAGTCTTACCATGTCTTCTTTTGTTGAGAATAATTCTGGTTTAAGTCGACTTCTGGTATAAATAATTAACCGACTGAGCGTCACAATAAAATTGGGAACAGTTTTCAAAATATCGGAAATAGTTAGGAAAAGCTCCGGTCTAATTAAGTGGCCGTTTGACTTGTTGATGTCACGTGATGTTGTAGATGTAAACTCTGGGTTTATACACGCCTTAAAAGTTATAAATACAAACTTGCGATGACAGTGTGAGGCTTTGTATTTTTCATAATTTCTCTATTAAGACTCGGTCAAGTGTCATGAAATAAAGCGAAATGCCATCTTATTGTAAAATTTAGACATAAGTTAACCACACTGTTTAATAATTTAGTGTTTGTAAAAACACAAATGGCAAACTTGAACTTAAATAAAATATATATGCCAATTGTAGAATACGTTTATTATATGAATTACACGTAATGTTTTCAATGTTGCTGATACAGATGTCAAACGTATGGCGGAAAGTGTTCAAAAGCTTCAAAATAAAACTGACCATAAAGAGTGTTTGCTCAGATATATATAGTGTTATTGTGGTTTGTTCTCAAGAAAGTTCACAATTGCTTTGCGTAGTTTACAGTTTTATTAAGATGTGGATGAGATACAAAAGAGTGGTGCGTTGTAACATAGTCGACTAATTTCTTTTTGTTTTGTTCCCATTTTTACACGATTGTTCCAAAACAAAATGTGTTGCTTTTAGATCGAACCCACATATTCCACCAATAGCATGTCATTTTATGATAAACAGAAGTGGGATTGCAGTTTTTGAACCTAAAATCAAGTTGATAATGCATACATTTTGGAAATGGAATGTATCTGTTGCAGGTGGCATGGCTGATACTGGGCGTTGACATTGAAACTATTCTATCCGACTTAAACAGTTCAACGATAAAAGAGTTTCACATTCGACAGACGATGTACGGTTATTCGTTTAAAACAGTACCCCGAGATATGAAAGACTTCCGCATTGAATATCTATCTGACCAATCAATGACGAGATATTTTATCACATGGTTAATTAAAGTGGCTATGTGCTGATTACTCATTTGTATCGAAACCTGGGAGTGATTTTGACGATTTGATCATAGTTGTATAAATAGTGACGAAAATGATATACGCTCCTGTTTGTCATATTATGTAAGTACACTGGTATTATTTGTTTATATATGTCTATATATATATATATTTGGTATCTTAAAAATATCAATGTTTTGACTTGTCTGTAAATTGCTGAAATTGCTACGTTATTTTCATAATTTACAGCGCAATTTTATTCAAAATGATTGAATCTCCTTTTGTCGATTGATTGGGATTTTAACCTGATGCTAAAAACCGTTAAACACATCGCAAAAATGAGCAGACAAACTATCACTGCAATAAAGGAAATATTCGTTCAAGATACAATAAGTAGCTGATGCTTTATTTCGTTTTAAATTTGTAATCGCATAGTGTATTTTTTTTCCTCAAAAAATATGGGTACATAAAGTTCTGAAAGTGCATATTTGTTTAAGATAAGTGTTACTAATGTCAGATATATTGCTAGCCACATTTTAAAAACACGCAAAAATTCTTATTAAAATATGTTTAATGATATTATTTTTCTATTTGACTAATCGCAAATAGTTTGTGTAGGTTCTATTTACATGTTTAAAAAAAATAAAAGGTCCGAAACACTGCAAATGGTTTCAGTTATCTATTTAACATGTACCTAATTAACGTTCTGCTTGAGTAATCTATTTTCGTTTAATAGTATTAAACACACGTAACATAGAAATAATCCCTGAACGAAATTTCCCGCGTAACGCATAGTTCCATTTATATTTAACATCTTTTAAGACTCAAACTCAGACGAGGCATTATTAAATAATAAGGACAAATGTAACTGGCCACGATCACTTAATACATTAAAATCATAGTCATGTAATGATTGTTTACCGCACATGAAAGTAAATCGCACAAAAATCGTTCCCATAGTTCAACAAACAATGCAAATATAGCCTACGCTTGTATTATTTCACTTGATTGAATTCTTAAACAACATAATCAATATTGTTGCTTTTTTGCAGCAACAGCAAATACAACAACTATTACCACAATTACTCATAATACTGCTTCACTATATGAAAATAAATTACGTTAATATTTTGAACAGTTAATCTAAGACAAAATTTGCGCAAAACCATTTCCGCAAAATCACGCACTAATTTTGGACATCACGCTTATATTGTGATATAAGATAACAAGCTACATGCCATTTGGGAAAGGTTGTTTGGATTAAACGAAACCATTTTCTATATACAATTATATCTTTAAAGTTTAGCATTTTACAATTATGGACATAATGAAGAAATAATGAAGTGTAAATTATTTTGCTTCCACCTTTAATTAATAATCAATTACTTGTATATAAAATTATATTCGCCATAAATATAACAATTTGAAATGCGTTCACACACGCAATTTCGTTAAATAAAAACATCATGAAAATTGATGAAGAAAATGATGATGTATATATTGTGTTTGGGCCGGAGGCCATATATGCAAATAAACTATTGAATTGAATTGACGAAAAAGTCTTGGATGAAATTGGATTTTTTTGCTTTGAAATTGACATTTTTGGGGTGATTAAAAAAACACATACACAAAAAGACATTATCAAATTCGCTTAGAGTGAAAATATCTAACAAATTCATTCTTTCCCCACCACACATAAGCCCCACTTGCATGTCTATTTGGTTTGTTTTGGTATTTTATCGCAGATATTGAACACAACAGCTTTAAATCTTACAGGGGCATTTAAGCTTTAACAGGCCTAATATCGCCTTCTTCGGACCGAAAACACCCGCGTGTGAAAATATGATACAGAATGGCCAAATGGACTTCTTATCCAGCCAAACTTAATATATTGGTGCAATATGGATAGGAAGATAATAATCTGCAAGAAAACCACATTTCAGTCAAAATAAATTTCTCTTATAGGTTACAATATACTAAATACTTTTGGTGTTCAATGCTTTACCCTCGAAAAACAAAATCTTCATTTATTTGAAGACACAATTCTCTGTACGGGCACTTGCCATGACTTTATTTTTGAATATTTCTGTGTTCATGTGGTAGGCAAAACATTGTTGTATACTACAAATTCACTGTTTTGCTTTTTGGTTGGAGACTACATGAGAATTTGACAGTTGGCGGGAAACCATCATCAACTGGAAAGATGCCGGTAAAAAGATGACCATAAAACAGTCACCGCTGATTCGCATTGAGTTCTTTCTACATACTGGATGACCTATCTTTTTATTGTTTAAATCATTGCGGCTTGGAATGCTCTTTAAGAAAAGGTATGGTTATAAGGGTGTCTACGCGCAAAAGTTTGACTTTATTTTTTGTTTAAGTTATTGCTTTTACATTGAATTTGTGTAGAAAATCTGTTGGTATATTGTGACCTTTATATGACCAGCTCAGCTCAAGACCAGTCTGCGCATCCGCTTTGTCAGGTTAAGAGCTACCTTGTCCAAGGATGAAACCACGACACCTTGTGTGACTTTATAGCAGACAGGGAAGCTAATAAGCAGACTATGTGTATGCGCAGGTTGGTCTGGATTAAAGCTGGACGCATATAGCATAAGACCCATGTTAGGATGACGCGGCTCACAATAGGACATTAACGAGGCAATACATGTCCAATAAAACTTTGGTACAACTTAAGTTATTACCGTCAAATCGATAAAATAAAGAACAACAGTTATATATAGAAACGATACATAGTTAAACTATATCGTACTTCAACACAATGCTATATTCCAATTGTATTTAAATTATTAAGTGTTTGAAACTTGAATAAAGGTTAGTAATTAAAAAATAAATTAAAAAAAATCTTTTTCTTACTTATACATTTCAAAATTATTTTCACAAAATTTTGTTTTTGTAAAGATATTAAGCATAAATAAATATTATACTATACGGATTTATCCGAAGAATAATCCGAACATAACTGACGCACATGCATACGGAAAGGCAAATACCATATGAGCAAATCAAAGCGTATTCATGTTTCATGATACAACACCAACAAAACGTATATTCCAGATTAAACATAATGGGTGCCTTTCAATTCTTCGACTTTTTCATATGCCTTTTTTTTTAAATAAATAATAAAAAATATAACGAAAACTTGTATGCCACGATGAATAGTTTCAAAATAGACACTTTTGCATTCTACGATTTTTAAATAATTCTTTCATTCAATTCATATATAAAACATATTCACTACAACAATTAAAACACGTATTAAAATTTTTAAAAATCAAACGAAAATAGCTCTAAATCTTTCCAGCATTGTGTCGGGACGAGGCTTCAAAGCAATCAGAATGCCAGTTTATCTTAAAACAAAAACGTGCAATTGAAATAATTTTAAAATATAAAATCACTAATAAACAGTTAAAAAATCGATTCTAGCAAGAACTGACAACGTATTATGCGATTAGAAATATTGTTTACGGGAACTAGATATAAGTGTTTTTGTTTGTTACTGTTATTCCGCATTATACAAATGCAGTGTACATTAAATGAAAGTGTGCATGCGTTAATTACATCAATTAAATGTTTTTAACATTTACAACAACAAAGTGATCAAATAAGTAGCGGAACGTTTGTTAAATTGCGCATACACATCTAATCAGTTATCTAGAATATAAAATTGATAAATTAGTTGTTGGTGTCAAATATCATTCACAGACAAAGTGCGTTGCGTATGGATACTATGAAAATGTACCTTGTTAGTATCACTACAAAGCTATTGCATTAATTTATCCTCGAGTTTCCTTGAAGGAAATGAACACAAATGAGTATAGATAAAGTGTAATGCGTCATGGAACATAAATACAGAAAGAACAATGATTTCAATAGCATTTTGTGCCGAACAGTTAAAACAGTGTTATCCAGCAAGCACTAGTTGTGTACAATAATATAAATTCATAGCTATTTGAAATAACCATAATGCTCCACATACTCTAAAAACAAGATAACAATATAAACAAGATAACAATAACAGCTGAACAAATTAGAAAGCACAACAACTGTTTAAGCAGAATATATTGTTTTCATAAGTTTGAAATGAGAAAATAAAACTTCAGAAAAATCACAACTACGACATAAAAATAATAAATCCTTATTTTGGAATAAATTTTCTTATTAAGGTTTAGTTAAAATACAATTCGAACTATTAATTTAAGAATTAAAAAGCATTGTTTTCTCTTTTTCATCGGTGTCTTGAAAAACTAATAATTTACATAAATGTTGACGTCGTAAATTTCTACTGCTCATACAGAAAAATGCTATTCAATATTTATAATGACATTATGTACGCATTGTGTATACAAGCTACATACAAACCACGCCGGTCTAATATTTGCTGGCGTACGAATATCGTTTCGTTCTTGGTTTCATCATCGTCGAACGTTCGCGCCAAACGAATACGTCGTTTCACTATTTACATACGGAAAGCAGCGTCGTCACTATTTGGGCAATACAATGACGTCGATTGGCCAATCATTAATTAAAAGGTAGTACGTTCCTAAATATTTATGAGTACATTTGCATACGTAGTGGGTTCATCGGCAAATGAAACAAAGGTCATGTAAACGGATTATCCAACAGCGATTAGAGCAAACTGTTCGATACTATTCTATACATTAATTGTTAGAACAACTAAACATTATATATAGTCTTATAACAATACATTATTTACAAAAAAATATTTAAATGATTTTCTGACACAGCTAGTTAAATAATACTCTGTACAAACATAATAAAACAACATTATTATTCTATGAAAACTTTTTATCATATTACAACAAAGTGATACATAGTTATTCGACGCTGTTCCTGTAGTTATCATCCATAAAAAGATACCAATTTATTAAACATGTTAAAATGAACAGGAAACGTGCGGAAACATTTAACAAAATCGCGCATATAAATATTGGCGAATAAATATACTGAATTGAATGTCAAAAATGTAAAGCATCTTTATAATTTTCAATAACTTTCGTCCTGTGTTAAACACATACATTCTACGGCTGTTGGAAACTGGTGTCCATATTGTGCTATATATGATAAACCAAATAACGTTTTGTTTATTCGGTTAACGTTTAAGTCCAAGCCGTCAAATGGACAATTTTTGCATTTTATGTTTTTATATTTCATATAGAGCAGTCTTGGAATTTTGCATACACATCCATCCTGCCAAATACTTCCTACAGACAATAATTGTTTGTGCAATTAATTACAAATATCTCGATTTTAGACATGTCAGATGACACTAACACAGATTGCACGTTCGATATATACCGCCACATGCTTTATTTTCAGGCAGCTTGAGAGCAAAATACCAGTATAAATAACTCATTACAATATATGTTCTTATTTACTGAGTGTGGGAAGAATATATTAAGTTTGTCAAATACAATCAGCTGTCCTTATGTACAGGATCTATATAATTGTGCTATGAAATATTTCAAACATTTCCTGTCTTCCATTGTTTACTGAGGTCTTGACATTAGGTATTTCCCATGATACAAGTTTAGATTGCAAGTCAGATACATTGCATATCAGCTCCGATAACAACGCAGTCCACCAGTTCACACTTTACATGATGACTTAATGCAGACAGCTTGATCAACAAGCTGTACAGTCTCTCGGAGAAGCAGAAGCATTTAACGAGACGGATACATTATTATGATGTAGGCAGCAGGAGAGCACAATGACCCGTAAAGATGTCCGTATAGATTCCCCATAAATAAAGCTTTTCTTATTACTGAGTGTGGGTAGAATGTCTGATATTTGTGAAATACAATACTAAGTTATCAGGCCCAGGATTCATATACTTGTGTCACGGAATATTTCAAACAGTTCCATACTTTCATGTTAAAATAATATCTCGATATTAGACATGTCACATGACAATAGTTTAGATCGCAAGTCAGATACATGTATATCCGAATCAGCTCAGCAATCTTCTCTACGTGATTTCATTACAAAGTTCAACACCATACACGTTACAAGGTGATCTAATCCAGACAGGTTGATTAACAAACCGCACAGCCACTCAGAGGATCATCCGCGTGTCTGAAGACTGATACATTGTAACGAAGCAGGCAGCTTGAGAGCACAATGACCCGTATAGGTTCCCCGTAAATAAAGCTTGTCTAATTTACTGAGTGTGGGTAGAATGTCTGATGATTGTAAAACGCAATCAGCGTTTCTCAGGGACAGGATCCCTATACTTGTTTCACGAAATATTGCAAACAGTTCCTTGCTGCCAGTGTTTACTATAAGTTCGCTTTTAGACATATCACATGCCAATAATTAAGATTGCAAGTTAGATACATGTGTATTAAAATCTGCGCCGCAACCTTCTACACTTGATTGCACCATTAAGTCCCGCAGCTCACACTTTACAGGATGATCTAATTCAGATAGCTTGATTAACAAGCCGCACAGCCACTCAGAGGAACATTCGCATGTCTGAAGATCGATACAATGTAACGAAGCAGCTAGCTGGAGATCACAATGACCTGTATAGGTTCCCGATAAATAAAGCTTTTCTAAATTACTGAGTGTGGGTAGAATATCTGACGTATGTGAAACACAATCAGCAGTGTGCAGGCGCAGGATCCCTATACTTGTGCCACGAAATATTACAAACAGTTCCTTGCTTCCTGTGTTTACAAAAAGCACTATTTTAGACATGTCACATAACAATAGTTTAGATCGCATGTTAGATACATGTGTATTTGAATCAGCGCCGCAATCTTCTGCACGGGGGATCAATACAAAGTCCCACAGTGTACACTCTACAGTATGATCTAATTCAGAAAGCTTGATTAACCAGCTGCACAACCACTCAGAGGAGCATTCGCCTGTCAAAAGACGGATACAGTTTAACGAAGCTGGCAGCTGGATATCACAATGACCTGTATAGGTTCCCCCTAATATAAGCTTTTCTAATTTACAGAGTGTGGGGAGAATGTCTGATGTATGTGAAACACAATCAGCAGTGTTCAGGCGCAGGATCCCTATACTTGTTTCACGAAATATTGCAAACAGTTCCTTGCTGCCAATTTGTACTGAAAGTTCGCTGTTAGACATGTCACATGACAATAGTTTACATCGCAAGTTAGATACATGTGTATTCGAATCAGCGCTGCAATCGTCTCCACTTGATTGCACCAAAAAGTCCCACAGCTCACAGTTTACAGGATGATCTAATTCAGAAAGCTTGATCAATAAGCAGCACAGCCACTCAGAGGAACATTCGCCTGTCTGAAGACTGAAACAGTGTAACGATGCAGGCACCTGGAGAGCACAATGGCCCGTATAGGTTCCCCATTATATAAACTTTTCTAATTTACTGAGTGTTGGTAGAATGTCTGATGTTTGTAAAACACAATCAGCGTTTCTCAGGGACAGGATACCTTTACTTGTGTCACGAAATATTTCAAACAGTTCGTCACTGCCATTTTGTACTACTATCTTGTCATTGGAATATCACATGATAATAGTCATGACCGATAGTCAGATATATGTATAGTTAAATCAACGCCGCAATATTCTCCACGGGATTGCACTACAAAGTTCCACAGTACACACTCTACAGGATGATCTAATTCAGAAAGCTTGATTAACAAGCTGCACAGCCACTCAGAGGAACATTCGCCTGTCTGAAGACGGATAAATTGTAACGATGCAGGCTGCTGGAGATCACAATGACCCGCATAGGTTCCCCATGATAAAAGCTTTTCTAATTTACTGAGTGTGGGTAGAATGTCTTATGTTTTAAAACACAATCAGCAGTTCTCAAGTCCAGGATCTCTATACTTGTGTCACGAAATATTTCAAACATTTCCTTGCTGCCTATTTTCACTTATATCTTGATATTAGACAGGTTACACGATAACAGTTTAAATCGCACTTCAGATATATGTGTATATGAATTAGCGACGCAATCTTCTCCACGTGATTGCACAACAAAGTCCAGCAGTTGACATTCTACAGGATGATCTTATTTAGAAAGCGTAATCAGCAAGCTACACAGCTATTCAGAGGAGCATTTGCATTTGTCAAGACAGATGAATTTTAACGATGCAGGAAGCCGGAGACCACAATCACCCGTATATGTAATGTTCGTCATTTCTAAGTACTGTAATGTGACAGCGAAAGAGATTTCATCGTTACAAGTTGATTCTTCTATGTATAAATAAGTTTAATAAGACAGGGATGTAAGCATCTCAAATTTAAATTGTAAATTTAGTCCTCCGATATAATGTAGCTCTTGCAGCTTTAAATTATTAAATGATCTGTGCATTTCTGGAACAACTATGGCCTTTAAACATTCAGGAATGACTCGACTGTTGCAGGACTGTCAGTAGTCACTTATGTCCAGCAAATTACTTTCTAAAATAAGTGTCCTGACATTGGATTTGTTGAATATTAACAGTGAACGTAACGCGTTTGATTCGGACTCGTTCATATAGGTATAAAATGTAAAGTCCCTGCACTTCAAACAAATATTCTCCTGACCACTTGCTTTAGCCTCAATGAAACCAGCTATCATCATACGCTGGAATAAGAATGATACAGCTAAGATACGAAAATCGTAGTCCCTTAGATCTTTAGATTTTTGAATATTTCCTATTGCTCTATAATCTGTATTAAATGCTTCCAATTGCTCATGTCGAAAATGCAATATTTACTAGCTTAGTGCATGGTTTATGTCGTTGAAGAAGTCACCGTCAGTAAGACGGTTTATCAGTTTATTAGCTATATCACAACCAAGCTCGCACAGATAAATTATTATCTGTATCATTTCTAACACATGGTTTTGATTTTCGATAAGTAGACTTTCTATTGCATCCGTCTTTGAATTTGCTATATGTAATGCAGCTAGGAATTATTGGACCGTCTCATGTGGAAAAGACATTAGTTGACTACCAAAAGATACTGTGGAATTACTTAGTATAGTCAACAGTCCAGCGTCGAGGCAGAATTGCATTTGATCTTCGGACATATAATTCAGTAATTCAAATGTTGAAAACACCAAAGATTTTTCTGAAGAAAACTTGAAATGTAATGCAGCCTTAGCAAGGGCTTTTAAAATTTCGTTTTGTGGTTCAACATAGCTCATATTCGATAAACACTTAAATGTAGTTACTTTTCTAAAATAACCTACTTTTGCATTTGCCTTCTTAAAAAGTAGGTCCAGTAGAATATAATTAAGTTCGCACAATGAACCATTACAGTCTTTATTGTGTATCCACAAACTTTTAAACAATGTCTGCAGCCATGGTGACGTAAGAAAAGGCATCACATGACGTGCTTTGAATTATTCAATAAATCCAGTATATGTCGTTTGATCGGCAGACTGGAGACTGATAATCATTTGCTTTGTGAGCTCGTCTGGATCAGTTATCCCTAACATTTCAAGTAGTCTGTCAATTTCAGAATCTTTAAGTCGCTCATCCGCCATTCTCCATGGCCGTGATGAAATTAACGATACGCACTTTGTATAACAATTGGCCAATACAGGTACCGTGTATTTGTTCAAAGGATCAGCCCATTAATTCAGCCCGTCCATAGATACGATGCATGTCTCTCGTTCCAGGATTTGGTTTAACAGTTTAAAAGTCCTTTCACGTTTATCACCCATGTAAATCAGTTCAATATTTTGTGTTTTGATCATCTCTATCACCTCACGCTGACCATTGGCATCTCTCAGCCAAATGAGAAAAAGGAACTGGAACTCATTCAGTGTAGCGACGTCACTAAATGAAGTTTTTTTTGCTCTGGGTTGTGCATAGACACCGATTCGCAACCATCAAGAGCAAGTTTTGTAAGGAATGTAGATTTGCCCATTCCGGGCTCTCCTTGAACAAACACGCGTCTGCTGAGCTTGTCTTTATTGTAAAATATGTCTTTATACTGATGTACCGCGTTTCCCGTTTTCTTTCTGGATCCATCTTTCTCGATTGCAACTTGCGCCAATATCGGTAGCACAAAGATATTCCAGATTGGTTTATCACGACCCTTAAATAGAGGTGAAATAGACACAGTTATCTTCGTCTTGTAGAATCCTATTAATTTTTCACGAAACTCTACAATAAAAAATAATTTTTTGCACATGACGCACTGAAAGTAAGGATAAGATAAGGCTGTCAAAGAACATCTGCCGACTACTCGCAGCATCTGAGCTTATGCATATTTTAAAAGAATAAAGGTAATAGATTTTTTGAAATAAAACATTTAAAA